>NC_043766.1:39083573-39275630 GCF_902148845.1 Salarias fasciatus
CGCCATTCAGAAAAAGAAAAAAAAAGGCTAAATAAACTTTACTATTAAATGATAAGGCACTGACAATATATGTGCTTCATTTTCTCTAAATAATCTGTAATAAAGGAGCAGAGAAACAGTCTGCAGTGCTGGAAAAGCTTGTGGAGGATGTGTGGAACACTGCGCCTGAACGCACAGCGTGGAGCGGTGGAGCGCCGAGGCTCCAAAGCCACGCGAAGCAGGACGACCTTTAAACGCCCTGCTGAGCGGCTCCATGCTGCCGCTCCGACATTCCGACGCACCGCCGTTCAGACACATCACCATTCCGGAATACCGCTATTCCGACACGCAGACGTCCCTCCATTCCGACACGGAAATGTGGCTCCGAGTGAGAGACGGACTCGGCGCTGTCCGGTGCTGAACTGCAGATTTACAATGACAGCAAATTCTCATCTAAAATGTAAGAAAAGCTACAAGATTTAGATATAACTAACAGCACTGCAGGCTTCAATCGTCTCCTGTTGTTTTTTAAATGATGTGGAGAGTGAGCGCGCTGGTCATTTTTTTTGTGTGTGTTCTGATTAATTTCCTAAATAAAGTTTTAGCTTCTGAAATCTGATTTTTAAACAGTTCTGATGGAGCTTAATGTTGATCTGGATGCTGCGGCTTCACACTGAACCATTTCACTGTGAATCTGGACGACCCGCGGCGTCTGGAGATAAAACAATAATATTCAATGTAACGCCGGTTTTGTGCCACATGCGTCAATGCGCACAAAGACACACACCCTCCGACTGTACAACATGAAGGCACCTGGAATCAATCAGTGACTGAAGGAGTCGTCTGCAGCGCCGTCATTGATATTTGTAATATGATGCCAGCTGCAGGAAGACGCTCGGCTCTGTGGAGAGCTCCTCCAGCTGGGGCCTAAAAAAAAATAACCCATAGTATTAACCGGTCAAAGTTCCTGTTATCGGTTAACGGTTAAACGGTTAACCATGTGCATCCGTGTCGGCGTACTCCAGATCAGTCAGGTGGGCGTTGCCAAAGGACACTCCGGGTGCTCGCTCACAGACCCTGGGCATCAGGTGGTCGATGATGCAGTTAAACCGGTCTGGAGCAGCTACACAGCCCTGGCGGACACCACTGGAGATGGAAAACCAGTCGCAGTCACGGCCGTCGACACGGACACAGCTCTGCGTGTTGCTGTAGAGCAGCTTGAAGAGAGCGGTAACTTCTCTGACACCTCCTCTGGGTCTTGGCCTTGATGTGGCGAGGGGGCTTGTCCGTTCCAGTGATCCTGGAGAGCGATACCGTCTGGAGCTCGCTCCTGGTAGGGTCACCCTTGGCGGGACGGTCTCCAGGTAGGTTCCTGACAAACAAAGACCCCCGTGTGTCGGTACGCTGCGAGGTGGCAGCCCCACCAACCGACTATCCTGCGGAGGACGAACAACCCCCCCAGGAGAAACCATTTTGTTACGACACTGACCAGAAAAAGAAGCCGGACTGCCCAACACGGTAAATACAGATTATGTGAATTAAATTACCTGAAACTAATCAACATATATCTGTGCAGGGAATATATTTTATTGGAGATAAAATGTTGAAAAAAGATTTTTATATGTAGAAATTTCTCAGACAAATACCCAAAGAGAGTCGAAATAGTTTTTCAAATACAGCCATTTTTTTTTAGAATAAAATAAAATATAAACCATTGATTCTCTGTTTTTTGTAGAAATTTTACTTCTTATTTCTGTATTTGCCCAGGTGAAACAGGATTGGGTGATCTCTTAATTATTTTTTGAATAAAATACACAAAAATTGTACCTCTTTTTTATTTTAACTAAGATTTTGAGGAATTATTTGTTTCTTCACAATCTAATTTTTTTTAAATCACTTCTCAGCCTTTTGGCTGAGATCCAGTGTGTGTGAAATCTATTTTTGAGCAGTAATCTGTCTCTATTGTTCTTATTACTGAAGCTTCCTCAAGGTTTTAGTGATGTTTACTTCATAGACAAGTTTCCCTTCAAACAGTAAAGGAAGGTTTTTAATAAATGTCTGGTTCATAAAGCGACTCTGGTCTTTTGATAGGTCTGGATGTTTTTACAATGTCTCCAGGAGGGTTTCTGACAAAACTGTAAATGAAATATATATTTTTTGTGTGGAAACCGAAAATCAGAAATAGAAGATGAAATGGGCGGCGAGTGCTGCGTGTGGTTTGGATGGCTCCACACACGAGCACACAATTCTAAATCACGCCGTCTGGGCAATCTGGGTGATCCAGTTACTGACAAGTGCACTTCATATGTTTTTAAACAAAACTTTGCTTGATACCAAGACATGCTGTTTTAGAAAAACCAAGCGACCTAATCCTGGACATGAATCTGCTCCTGGCAGGGCGATTGTTTTAGCTACCTGCATCGCTGTGGCTGTGATGCCCAGAGCAGGAAATCAGATGACAGTGCAACGCATGACGGCATGTTGGTCCCCAGGACTTCCTTTCAAAATTTAGCAACATTTCTGTTTTTTAAACATAAAACTTGAGTTTTTTCTTCCAGCCCTTTTAATGGTTGCTGTCTCATTCCAGCACGTGTTAACTGTGAAACACCACGAGAGACAAGCTGCCCTCTGTTCTCACATTACATCCCAAAAAGTCACATTTTAACTTATATTTGAAAGATAATTTTTATAGCACTTGCAGACAGCACCTGTGAAATCCTGAGTTCAAATGGAATAAACTTATGTTAATACTGAAAAAAATCACCAATCATGTTTTGTAACAAAATAGAGGATGAGGTCAATAAAAACAGAGCATGAAGTTATTCTATTGTTGGGCTCATTTCAAGATAATCAAGTCATATCAAGACTCAGTGGAACTGAACTGTGCTAATAGTAGTAGATCTGACTGAACTTACTGATGGATTTCCTGATTGTAAACCTGGATTTGCCAGAAAAAAAATACACTACTTTTATTAAAATGAGAACAGTTTGCTTATATTTAGTGTTTCTCTCTTATTATTGGGCAGTATAAAGTCTGATTTAAAGCATTTTTCTCTCTAAAAACCATGACTCGTGTTGTTTATCCTTACCTGGACGCAGCGTTTCTGGGTTTAAAATCTTTATTCTATACTTGCTGCGTGAACAGATAATCTCACCAGTGATTAAGTCATCTCCTTCTCTAATGTAGTGTTATATTTGACCACCGTTTTCACAATGAACAGAGAGGGAGGGGGGCAGAGAAAGAGAGAGAGAGAGAGAGAGGCAGAGAGAGAGAGAGAGAGAGAGAGAGAGAGAGAGAGAGAGAGAGAGAGAGAGAGAGGCAGAGAGAGAGAGGGGGCAGAGAAAGAGATGATACTCAAACTAAAAGTTTTGCTAGGGATAAAAAGAGGAGAAAAAAGAACACCCAAGTGAACTATATACATGAATTTATTTAAATGAACTATATACATGAATTGATTTAAATGAACTATATACATGAATTTATTTAAATGAACTATATACATGAATTGATTTAAAGGAACTATATACATGAATTGATTTAAATGAACTATATACATGAATTGATTTAAAGGAACTATATACATGAATTGATTTAAAGGAACTATATACATGAATTGATTTAAATGAACTATATACATGAATTGATTTAAATGAACTATATACATGAATTTATGGCCGTGACTCTTTTGCCCTGCGTGGAGACGTTGAGCAGCAGGGGTCCTTCCATCATGGAGGCCTGGTGTGGCCCCCAGAGCTCCTCACTGAGCCATTTCACCTCTCCGTCGTCAGGGAGGAGCTCGACCACACCCTCCTCCTCTTCACGAGGCACGGCCCCCACCACCGTGATGGCCACCGTCTCGTCCTCCAGTTCCTGTGAGACAAAGAGCAGAAGTCAGCCTCAAGTCAGAAAGGACAAGCAGACACAGTCAGAAAGACTGAGGACAGACGTACCTGGAAGCTGGTGTGAGCTGAGGACTGCAGCTGGGGGCCGTAGCTGCTGTCCACCATCTTCAGGTGGCTGATGGTGACAGTGGCCCCCAGCTGCAGAGGGTGGAGGGCGGCCTCCCTCCACAGGACCACTGGAACGCTCATTCCGTCCTGTGGATGGACAAATGTGAGACATGGACACAGAAGACATCAGTGTCCCTCAGCGTCAGGGTCAGGTTGTCTCTGTCTGTGTCAGTGTCTTCTCTCCATCCCTGTGTGTGTGTGTGTGTGTGTGTGTGTGTGTGTGTGTGTGTGTGTGTGTGTGTGTGTGTGTGTGTGTGAGACTAACCTTCTTCAGGGTGATCCTGTGGAGGGGGGCCGCTCCTCTCCCTCTTCCCCTGGTCAGGTAGGGCCGCCGGATCTGAGGAAGAAGAGGAGGACAGTCAGAATAGTGTTTCTGGTGTCAGGTTGAAGCTGAGGAAATACGTACCTCCACGACCTCTCCCTCCACCGTCACAAATCCTGTCTGGTGCTGGCACTCGGAGAGTGCGGTCTTCTTGGGGGGGGGTGGAGCAGGGCCTTGGCGGCCTCCAGGACCGCACTCTCCGGTGCCAGGGGAGAGGTTGCGAAGAAGCGCGTTCCCTGGTTGATACTGATGTAGAAGGGGGGGACCCTCCCACAAGAGTGTACCCTCTCATGTAGAAGGTCCCCCCCCCACTTGGATCCGGTGAGAAAAATCAGAGAAAAGCGTGATCGTGCTACAGTAGCTGCCGTCTGTGACATACAATCCCTCATAATACATAATACATAATTCATATTCCATCATCACATTTCCAGTGTAGCGAAAGCGGTTGTGGTAGGACATTTTCTTACATGTGGTCTTTTAAAAGACACTTGGAAAAGGAGCATTAAGTTGGGAGTACTCTTGATGACCCCTATGAAGGTACAGCCCCACCTGTTCATGTAAAGAATGTTGAGATGGTAAATACTGAAAGTGAGCCAGCTCAGGGAGTTGAGGAAGTTGAGGAGGATTGGCATGAATTAGAGCAAGAGGGCATTATCAATCGAGTGGCCTAAGATCCCGATTTTTGATGACACACTCAAACGTAAATTTTGTGGTTCAGCATACCTCCAGTTTAATTAGTGATATTGTCAGCAGACTGCAATCAAAGACCATGTCTTTATTTCATCGGTTTGGTCTTGATCACAGCCCAGAGGTAGAAGAGCTTGGAGTGGAGTTCTCAGAAGCAGCCGAGCCTTTCAAAGGGATGGAGACGGATTATAAACAGATGCAGTATTTTGCCAAATCTGGAAACTTCATTCGGCCTGTCGAGGAGACTTTGTCTGGGGTTTCTCATGTTCAGCCAACAGCCTCTGCCACTGGCATTGTCAGGCAAGTTGGAATACCTGAATCATATCACCGTGTTCCATTGAAGAGCCTTTTGACCAAGATTCTTGAAATTCCTGGGATTTAACAGGCCATGCTCGAATGGCAGCACAGAGAGGGTGATGCGATTCAGGATGTTTTTGATTGAGAGTTTTGCAGGACACACCCATTGTTCCAGAATGAGGTTTCCATCCCACTTGAAGAGTTTGCCCCCAGACCTGCTATCAAGTTTGCAGTCGCAGTTCCTTTTAGCAGTGTACAAATTAGATGACGCAGCAACCTATGGCCTTGATGCAATCCTGCACCCTATTGTGGAAGAGATCAGATGCCTAGAGAGTGATGGCATCATTGTTAATACTCCCAACTATCAAGGGGTTGTGAAGTTCACGGCGGTCCAGGTAGTTGGAGATAATTTGGGCTTGCTTGGCTACATTGAAAGCTTCAGCAGAAATTATGTGTCGGTTCTGCAAAGCAGATAAAGGGATGGTGCGGTCTCTGACACTGGAAGATCCTGCACTATTGCGTGATCACAATACTTTTGAAGCTGATTTGCTTAAAGCGGACTCTTCCCAGACCGGACTGGAAAGAGATAGTGCCTTGAACAACTTGTCTTTTTATCATGTATCAGACAATGTGGCAGTTGACATCATGCATGATGTACTGGAAGGGGCGGGGCCCTAAGAAGTCAAGCCTGGGTTGAATTCGCTAATCGAGCAAAAGCATATCACACTAGAAAAGCTCAGTTATATAATAGCAAGCTTTGACTATGGATTTTGTGATAAGGGCAACAAACCTTCTGTCATAAGCAAGAGTGATCTCAGAAACCCTGAAGGCTCCATGCGGCAGTCAGCATCTCAAATGTGGTGCCTACTGAGGTTACTGCCAACAATGATAGGCGACCTTATCCCAGAGGGTAATAAGCATTGGGACTACTCTTGTGTATGGAGTTCATCTTTTCTCCTTCGCTTACTGCAGCAGCGACACTGTACTTGGGCAAAATCATCAAAGAGCATCACTCCCCCATTCTGGACCTCTATCCTCACCTACATTTACGGCCAAAACACCATTTCATGCTCCACTATCCAGGAGTCAATCAAAAACTTGGCCCATTGAGGCAGTTCTGGGCAATGAGATTTGAAGCTCGGCATGTATTTTTCAAACAGATTAGCCATGTAACTTGCAATTTCAGAAACGTTTGTAAAACAATGGCATTTCGCCATCAGATCATGCAGTGCTACAATTTCCTGTGTGGAACTGTGTTGTGCCACAATACAGACGTTGGCCCAGGGCACAGTACATTTCTGACCCACACTGAGGGATTTAAAGAGATCCAAAGCGGTCTAGAAGGTATTCCCCTTTTTAATGAATTGTATGTGTCAGCCTGGGTTACATTTAAGAGAACTGAATATAGAGCAGGCATGACAGTATTCCTATCCTATGATCCATGTGGTGAGCCTCAGTTTGGTCTCAAACAATCAGTTTTACTACTGGATCAAAAGTCACACACCAACAATAAAGCTTGCTGTAAAGAAGTGGGAAACACAATGGTTTGACAAACATTTATTTGCATACAGCGTGATTCCCACTCATGTCTGGGCAGCTGTAGACGTGACAGAGCTCCTTGATCACCATTCCCTCCATGCAGCCAAGTCGTACAGAGGATGATGACAGTTTATACATTTCCCTGTGATATAGACTTTTTTAGATAATCGGCTGTCTGCCACCAGGTGTGTGTGTGTTTGTGTGACACTTGTAAATAGCTTTTTGGCATGTTTTATAATTTGATAACGCCTAGCTTGACATTGTCCCACATATTAGTTTAGTTATTAGCGATACATACTGCATAAGGTGTCCTTTGCTTGAGGATGATCAGTATTTTAACAACCGGGATGGCAGGAACTACTGGACTTCTGGGATGGGATGACAGTATGGGACTACTGGGATGTTACTTAAATGACCACTGGGATGTGTCAAGTCGTACTGTAAGTATTTTTGGTTTAATCATTTAATGTCTATATGCTCCATATACAGTCTTTGCCACTGCCACAGTTAGGTTTTAGAAGTCAATGCATGGTCCAAGAAAGCAAACTCGTCACCTTAAACAATGTGTGCTGCTTCAATGTCCGCATAAGGTTTTCGAATGTATTGAAACGAATGGTGGAGAGTGCACTCCACTGGTCTTGAACCTGGGTGCCCAGCCGCCTTCCTAACCACAGCATCAAAAGGTGCAGCTCACTTGGCATAGCTGTTGGTTATCCTCATTCACTGCCCCACGATAGCTACAGTAGCTGCCAAGCGCCTGGGAGATCTCCAGCATGAGGGACAATCTGTGAGGATCGTCCGCGACGTTCCACCTGATGTTGGGCGGCAAGAACCCTCGACCCAACAGGGATACTCTAAAACAGTGTCAAACATGGGGTACTGCTTTTTCTCCTATACATAGGTGATAAATAATATATGTGGTGAGTGGACATTGCAACTGAGAACAAGGGGTGAAAATCATGTTTTGTTTAATTTTTTGTTTGATGTTCATACCTTTTTGTCTTTTCACTGGGTGCTTTAATAAAAGATTGTTAATGGTCATAGGTTTGCTAAGACCGAATTACTATGTTGTAATATTTTATGGTAGTAAATGATTGGGACAGTGATTTAGACAGTTGCTTCCACACCTTAACAAATCCTACCTGTAATTATTATACCCCCGAAGACCTTAATCAGATGAATGGCTTTTCCTTCTCTGCATTACATTTAAACATCAGGAGCATCGATAAGCACCATGATGAATTAGAGTCACTCCTTGCCAGTATTGACAAAAGTTGTGATGTAATAGCTTGCAGTGAAACATGGATAAATGAACAAACACGGCATGATATCTACAGATTAGATTAGATTAGATTATCACTGTATTCTAAAAACATCATAGACATATCTGGAGGAGGAGTATGTTTATATATAAAATCAAATTACCTGGTAAAAGTCCGTAATGATCTGAACTTTGATGATGGTTTCACAGACATGTTATTCCTTAAATTAAAAACGGGATCTTCAAGTGTGGTTAACGGTGTAATATATCGGCCACCTAGTTCTGATACTGAAACTTTCAACATCGAATTTGGAAATCTCTTAGTTCTTCTAAATCAAATTAATAAAAAGAGCATTATATTGGGAGACTTCAACATTGCTATCTCTAAAGAAGATAATAAGGTGACAGATTTTCTAAATATACACTCGAGTCTCAAAGACAACCAAGACAGTTATCGATAATTTCTCCAACCCAAGAGCTGGGATGCAATTTCTAACTGTGCTGATTCAAATCATACATGATGCTTGCTTGATCCATGAATTAACTGTATCTATTCAGATGAAAATTCCTGAAAAGACAATGAAACACTCTGAGAGAAATAATCCATGGATCACAAGAGGCATCCTGAATTCAATAAGGAAGAAGAATAAATTATACAGTTGATACCGGGAAAACCCAAATAGTTGTAATAAAAATGTTTACACTAATTATAAAAAGTAATTGACAAGCCTAATAACAGTGGGGAAAAAAATACACTAACCGTCTTTAAAAACTCCTTGTGAGATGAAAAGAAGTCATGGGGGGTATTAAATGAGATTCTTGGCAGAAAAAATAAATCCTCAATATTGCCAGACACTGCAATGCAACCTCTATGAATGCTTCAAACATAAACGGTGATTGACCTAATACTTTCAACAATTACTTTGCTTCTGTTGGAAGGAGACGTTCTAAACAAATTAGTCCACCAGGGGGCGTCACCTACAAACATTTTATGCTAAACAGTTTTCATGAGAGCTCATGAGAGCTATTGTAAATCATATAGCAGAGCCACTTGCTCACATAATTCATTTGTCCTTGCAGCAAGGTATTGTCCCTAACAAAATTAAAGTAGCAAAAATAATACCTATATATAAATCTGGGGACAAAAATAATGTAGAAAACTATAGGCCTATTTCAATCCTGCCTACCTTGTCCAAAGTTTTTGAAAGAGTGATCTATTCAGGATTAACAGATTATTTAGATCAAAATGATATCACAGTGCCATCACAATATGGATTTCGTGAGAACAGGGACACGTGTATGGCCATTCTGGATTTAATTGAGAAAATACATGGCTTATTTGAAAGAGGTGAAAACAGTGTCGGACTCTTCTTCGACCTTTCTAAGGCTTTTGACACTATCAATTTTTCGATCTTACTTGACAAGTTGCATCATTATGGTGTCAGGGGCACTGCCCTTCAGTGGGTCCAGAGTTATATCTATGGAAGAATGCAGGATGTTAACATAAATGGTTCAAATTCTGAAATGGAAAGCATAGACACTGGGGTACCACAGGGATCCATTCTTGGTCCACTCGTGTTTATTTTATACATAAATGACTTTGTGCACTGCTCAAGACTACAGAAAATACTCTTTGCTGATGATACCAACTTATTTTTTTTCACACAAACTAAATGATCATCTTGAAATTCTCCTAAACAACCAACTGGCTCATGTAAATACTTGGTTTAGGTGCAATCAATTGTCCCTAAACATAAATAAATCATACTATACTGTTTTTTGTTCAAACAGAAATAAAAACATTGGACATATTAATACTGACGGCACACCAATAAAAACAGTGGATTCCACCAAATTTCTTGGAGTACATTTTGATCAATATTTAACTTTCGCAAAACATATCAATGAAATAAGTAAAAAAAAAATATCCAAAATCGTAGCACTATTTTACAAAGTCAGGACATTTCTTCCATTTGAAGCACTGTTGACTCTGTACAGGTCACTATTGGAGCCTCATTTAAACTATTGCAATGTTGTTTGCAATAATACACATCCTACGTACACAAAAAAACTACTCATATTGCAAAAGAAAGCAGTGAGAGCCGTTTCTTGGGCTTCTTATAACGCTCCCAGTGACCCACTCTTCCATAGATATAGACCAGGGGCCGGTTACCTTTTTGTCATGGAGTGCCAGTTTAAAATGTTCTCATCAGTGTGTGTGCCATTATCAACTAAAACGCAAGTTAACACAAAATACAAAAAGATTTCCAACATACCTGGAAATTTATTCCATTCAGATAAAGCACATACAATCATATCTTTAAAGATTTTTTTCTGTTATTAACTCCAAAAAGTGCTTTCATAAACTTTGTGCTTTGTGCTCTGCATGCCGATGTTTCGAATTAACTGGTGCCCATGTTAACTTGTGACCAATAGATGACTGAGACCTTGTAGTCATTCTGGCAAACGTCGGTTATCGACAGTTACAGTGAATGTATCAGTTTAAAGTCTTTTGTGAGTCTTACTTTAAAGGGGCTGTATCCTGCTTTTTTAGCTCGTCCAAACCCTAGAAATGGCATTAACATGGTTATAGTTTATTTTTGGCGCTAAGGAAAAGTCATTTTGTGTGAAATAAAAGATTTTCTGGGGCTAATTCTGAAACCCGGAAGAGAAAACGCTCTGTTTCACTGAAAATCCCGCCTCTCCCCCTGTGGACTTTGACTGACAGCGTACTTCAGCCAATCAGCGCTTCAAAGCAAATACGCTGGCTAGCTTTAGCTCTTTAGCTCTAGCTTCTCTACACACAAAGACACGCGAAAACGTCTTTTCCTGTTAGAAACTCACCAAGCGCAGACCCTTCAGACCCTTCAGACCCTTCAGACTCTTGCTTGACTGTTGCTTTCAGACGATGGTTAAAGTTTATCTCCGTAATCAGAGTTAGAAAAAAGCAGCAACGCTGATTGCCGAGGGCCTGCGGGAGGGGGGCTCAGGGGAGCCATCTTCACCGGGTGACGTCAACGTGGGAAACAGAGTGTTTTCACGGGTGCGGGAGGGGCTGCCTCTCTGAGCAGCACAAACAGGAGCAAAGCTCAAACACACAGGGAATCCAGAACTCAAGGAAAACCGGGAACTCAGGAACAAAACAGCAAACGGAGCGGCGGTGCAGGCAGGGACATGGAGGCACACAGACAGACCCACAAGGAGCCGACAAGACACACCTGGAGCACGGGATTTAAATACAGGGCAGGGCAGGTGAGGCTCTGTGGCAAAATGGTTCAGGTTAAACGCGGCAACACATCGAATTGAAGGGCTCACCTCGCTTGCTACCACCCGGCTGTGAAGCTGCCGCCGCCACCTGCCACGCAGAGCCACGGGGCTCATGCCGGTCCCAGCCGACAACTTGGACTTGGCGAAGCCTTCGCGAGAGTTGGAAAATATAACAGAGACAGTGACAGACATAAACGTCTAACAACCGCTGTTACACGGTACCGAGTGGAGGAGATGGTACCATTTTCTACAGTGGAGAAACCTTCATTCCGGTCCCTTCTCGAGAAATTCGATAAACAGTACGAGTTGCCAGGTAAAACCTACTTCTCTGAAACTGCTGTGCCGAAGATGTATAACACAGTTCGAGCATCGGTCCAGAGTGAGCTAAAAAATGTGGACTTTTTCTCTGCCACCACCGACATGTGGTCAAGCGTAAATACGGCTCCTTACATGAGTCTGACTGTACATTACCTGAGCACAGACTGGACTCTGAAATCACGCTGCCTGGAAACAGTGTTTATGCCGGAGAACCACACGGCCGACAACATCGCAGAGGCTCTACGCGGCGCATTTGCTGAGTGGTCTTTGGACGAAAAGAAGCTGGCGTGCATTACTACGGACAATGGGGCAAACATCGCTGCAGCAGTGAGAAAGTTGGAGTGGACGTGGCTGAACTGCTTCGGACACAATTTACACCTCGCAGTGACGAACGCGATGGCCAGCGTTACTGATCGCACATCCCGAGCGATGGGTCAGTGCCACTCCTTAGTGGGTGCATTCTCCCACAGCTGGCTGAAGAGGAGGGATCTGGCCAAGGCGCAGAAGGAGCTCCAAATCCCGCAGCACGCACTCATAGCGGTAAGCTAGCTTTTAGAAGCAATGCAACTGTCCTTTATTATGGTCAAACTAAATAAAATTAAAAAAAACTCCCAGTTTTGCTTTGTATTCTTCTTTTTATTATTATTATTATTATTATTATTATTATTAGTCGCTGTGGAATCAATATATAATTAATGTGGACGAAGTCCCTTAAATTAATCATTTATCCTCGTTTACTTTGACTTTCCGCCGGTGGTTTTTGTAATTCTCTGACCAATATTGACATGATTTTAACTTAGGCTGGACAAAATTAATATTTTTAAAAATAAATATGGGTTATTTGAAGAAATTGGAGGTGCTAAGAATTGATTCAAATAAATTAAGGATTTATATATGTTTTTAGATGCTGAATGTCCATCAAGGCCGGTAATGAAGTCAAGCGCACTATGACCAAAATCGAATTCAGCAGCTTTTTAAAATGAAATACTTTGAATTAATATAGAGAAATAATTTGGAGGGGCTTTTAAGATTTTTACTCTTTTTACTGTTATCTTCTAACTCCTTATTGACTTTGTGCATTGGAAGACAGTATCATACGAGTTTTGTCCGTAATTTGTTTAATAAAAAATAATAATATAAAATTAATGCTTAAGAAAAAAAATCCGAAATGACCTTTTCCCGTTTTACGAAATTTCTGGTCTGATCTCACAGCCTCCTCTGCCTGTGTTAATGTAAACAGAGTCGCTTGTGTGCCTTCAGATCTATTTTATATCTCATGTCTTGTCGAATTTATTTTTGTACTGATTCATTTCTTAATTGTTATTGTTCCTAATTTTCGGACATATTCACTTATAAAAAATGTTTAAAATGGTGCCCAAAATTCAGAGCTTAAACATCCAGTCTCAAATAGCAGTTGCTAGCTTTTTTATATTTTAAAAAATATTTTTGTTTAGAAAAAAATACAATGAAACGAAAAATAATATATGTATTATATGTTTACTTTTAACCTAAAAAAAAATGAGAAGGTCATTTCTGTCCATTACTCCGTCCATCCAGGACTGTCCAACAAGACGGGGCTCCAAGCAGAAAATGGTGGACCGAGTGTCGGAGCAAATCCCCGCGATCAAAAGGGTTCTGGATGATCGGCGACATCAGCATCTCATCCCCAGCTGGCAGGACATTGCAGTTCTGGAGTCGGTGAACGCGGCATTAAAGCCGGCAGCTGACTTTACGGATCTGCTGTCTGCCGAGAATTCTGTCACGGTCTCATCAATCAAACCTGTCTTGAAACTCCTCAGAGAAGATATTTTACAAGCATCAGATGAAGACACCGCTCTGACCTCAGAAATCAAACAGAAAGTGTGCAGTGTTCTCGAGGAGAAGTACCGATCAGCTGCTCTTCAAAAACCCTTGGCAAAGTCCTGCTTGCTGGACCCAAGATATCGGAGCAGCAGTTCTGATGAGGATGGGGAGGTGAAGAGCGAGCTGATGGAGGAAATACTACACCTGGAAGATGGAGGGGGCGGGGCCTGTGCATCAGCTGCTGTCCAGCCAGAGGCCTCGGTGCAGCCAGCGCAGCCAGCGGAGGCAAAAAAGAAAAAAACACTCGGAGACCTGCTGAGGTCACGGACAAGCACATCGGCAGCTGTCCCGAAGAGAGTCAGAGTCCACCTGGAGCTGACTCGCTACCTGCAGGAGGAACCCCTCCACCCTAACGACAACCCCCTGGCGTGGTGGCGCAACAACCAGGAGAGATTTCCCTTGCTCTCCACAGTTGCAACCAAGTACATGTGCATTTGCGCAACAAGCGCACCATCCGAGGGGTCTTCAGTGTCGCTGGAAATGTGATCACCCCTTTCAGATCCTCTCTCAAACCACACAAGGTAAACATGCTGGTAACAAGGACATGATGACAGACCTATAAATCGCCGTCATTTGTGTGCGTGAATGTGAAATTATAGTGTCCAATATGTTTAATTTTGTATATTACTTTAAATAAAGACTTAAAAAATGGGCAGTTGTTCTTTTCTTTTTCGGTAAGATGCTGCAGTCAAATCTTAAGCTTTCTCCTGAATCTTGTTTTTTGGTTGAGTCAGAGAAATTGTGCATTTTGCATCTGTGCTTTGATAATGTGTTCTACAATTTACACACACACACACACACACACACACACACACACACACACACACACACACACACATTAATATATACAAGGGTGTACCCAAAAGTTCCCGGAATTTGATTGTAATTTTTTATTTCTGACATTTAAAAATAAAACATCACCGTCGCCTTCAAAATAATCTCCATCCGCATTAATGCAGCGCTCCAGCCGTGTCTCCCACTTCACCAATGCGTCGTCAGACCCCTGAGTAATTGTGCCATTTTTTGCCGGCTGCGTTTTTTCTGTCCCCTCCTCCACATCTGCAAACCGCTGTCCCTTCAGCTGCTTCTTCAACCTGGGGAACAAGAAAAAGTCCCTGGAGGCTTCATCTGGAGAATCAGGCGGATGGGAGAGGAGATTCATCTCATTCTTCTCCAGAAACTGCGTGAGGCGCAGCGCCGTGTCCGCTGGCGCTCTGTGGTGGTGGATCAACCGGCTCCACTCCGCCACGACGCTCTGCTTCCTCCTCACATCCTCACGGAGCGTCTGAGGACTTCCTGTAGTAGTCCTGGTTTACAGTCTGACCTGGAGGGACAGACTCGCTGTGGACCAGACCCTGGACAGCCGAGAAGCAGCTCAGCATTGTTTTCACGGCTGAGCGGACCTGACGCGCCGACATCTGGCCCTTCTCAAACCCCCGGACCACTCATGGACCTGAGTCTTCCCAGAGCAGCATCCTTGTAGGCTTGCTGCAACAAGCTGAGTGTTTCTGCTGCTGGTTTTCCAGCAAGAAGCAGAATTTCATGTTTGTGCTGCTCTGGCTTCACAGTCAATGTCGCCATTCTGGAAAAATCGCAGACCGCCGCTGCACTCTGTTGCTATAAATAGCGCCTGACAGGCATCAGTGTCACTCTGGGAGCTCAGATTTCTCACAGATATGCACGAGGCTTACCTGCAGCACATCTGACGGCCAGAAGTCCAAACTCGTTATTATTATTATTTTATGACCAAATTCCGGGAACTTTTGGGTACCCCCTTGTATATCGCACATCGCGATGTTGAGCCGCCCTGACATATCGCAGGGGAAATTTCTCAATGGCGACAGCCCTAGTGCATGATACAGCCCCTTTAACAACTGCTGTTGTCAACGTGCATTTACACAGAATTCCGACGTCACTCATTAACACGGGAACCAGTTAATCCATAACACCAGATTGCTCGTATTCCACTACGGAGCTCTTTGAACAACTCGCTGTTGCGCGATTTGCTTCCATCTCGCCTCTCCGGTGTTTTTTCTCTCAGGGTTTTTAATTAAAAAAGTGTTTTTCAACTCACCGTCGTTCTTCTGCTTGACTGTCCTGCTTCCCGTTTACTGCGCACGTCATCACGTCACTACGTACGAGGGAACGCATGCGGAACAAATAATCCCCCGCTGTCAGGCGGCGTTCATGTGAGACATGGAGCGGATTATCGATCGGTGTACACCACCTCGTACAATCGGCTCCGAAATACAATCTGCTCCTTGTGAAACGGATCCATTCGGGCGTTTATGAAACATCCGTTCCCCGTATCAGCCGTTATATGGGGCGCATGTACATGTGCCTAATGTCTATGCCAGGCGTGCACGTGCCACGGGTTGCCGACCCCTGTATAGACTATTAAGACTCCCTGAAAATAATCTTCATCATAATGCTTGTTTAATTTATAAAGTTATCTATGGGTTGAACAATAGACTGACTGAGCTCCTCTCATCATCCCTACCCTCTCATCAACATGACACCAGACAAAAGTTCCTTTATAGAGGGAACAATAGAACACTACAAATCACTGGCTTTGGTGTTTGTTATAGAGGGCCTCGGATGTGGAATGAGTTGGAAAGTGATCTAAAAACACTCTGCCACTTTATCTATATTTAAAAGAAAGTTAAAACAAAGGCTTCTGGAGAAGGATGCTGGATGATATACCAACGAGTGGGTAAAACTGACTAAAAATAACTATTCTTCTTTGTTTACAAACCATCATGGTATGGACTTCCGCTTGCCTCGGACCAACTACTGGAGTTTGAGACCCCTGCTGTATGCAGTCCACTCGTCTAGTGTGGCAAAACATGCACTGATTTACATATTGACCCACACCTCATATGTCACCTTGTTCATTATCCATACAAGAGTTTACAGCATGCTGATTCTCAGCCAAATATCAGGTGGCCACAACTGCTAATTATATTAACCTGGATTTTTTTTGTGTGTGTGTGTGTGTGTAGATTGAACCTGCTGTTGCACATGCCATCCCATCAACTGCCACATCTCCAATCCCCATGGAGGAACAAGCCTTGTGGTCCTGAACAAAGTGAATCTTGAGGCAGGTCATGATGCTGCTGGTAACCAGACTGTACAGACAGCTGAGGTCTTAATGAGAATAGCTGTCAGAGTCAGATTAACCCCCACCTACCAAAACTGTTCTCACAACAGCCATGGTTAAGAGTTTTAGTCTACTGTGTTCAGCACACTTCCATTTCCAGTGTTTTATACACACCTGTTTTCTGATTGTCTCTTTTCACGGTGTGAGTTTGTATGAATTATTCCATGGATGCATTGGAACAAATAAATGTGTTCAGTTTTAATGTGGGATGTTTGCATGTCCTCTAAGTCCAACCATGCTTCATAAATATCCACAGTTTCTTACAGAAACAATCCATTGTTCCATTGTATATGCTTCACTGACACTGCTGTGCTCAGCTGTGGCGTTCTTTAATACTGAAGTAACACTCAAGAACCATGTGTGCAAAGCTTTTTTGGAAAGGTCAAACCATCATCAGGTCATGTTAATTTTTATAGGACAGTCTCAGACAAATGCCTGAATGTAAATCACTTTTGTAGATATTTTGATTTTCACCTCAAAGATGTCAGACAGCCTGATAAAGGTTGATGTCAGCGGGTTTATCTGAATCTTACACCTGTGTGGCAACAGTGTGACGGAACAAATGGTTAACTTGAAACCTAAAACCAGGCATTTCAGTTTATGGTTCAGCCAAATCTACACCACGGCTAAAGTTCTGTGAAGATCCATAAATTTGTGTGAATGGAATCTCTTGTTTTGACTGATTTGAGTCAGTCAGCTTTTACGAAGAGTATCTCTTTATAAAGATAAAACTGTCCAGAAATGATTATTGAACTGCTCTGATATTTATACCCTCAGATGGAGGCTGAATGGACTCAAATATTTGTGACAACCTCTATATGTCAGTGACTGCATACTGGTTCACTCTCTGTAGAGTACATCTGTACTTAAGTTCCTCCTCATCTCTCTAAGGCACACACATCAATGGATGGCTGATGCCCTGTGCACGCCACTCATGTGGGTTCAGTCACACAGCTTTTAGTCATAGTTTAACACACAACCACATCCATGCACACACTGATAACTGACAATCTGTGAAGTTTTTCACATTTTGTAAATAAAAAGTGTTTAGCCCTGCATCCTGGCCTCTTCACTGGTCTTTGTTGCAGACTTCAGGCTCCTGGTTGTAAAACACACAGCTTCACTGGTAGGTAAGGCTGGGCTCTGTACAGGTAGGTACAACAGTCTCTCTGGTCTCTTCAATGCTTTAAGAGCAGCAGAAACCAGTATTCTTGAAATCAGAGATATGAATCAATAGAATTAGACTGGGAAATATTAAAAAGACTGGCCTGAGTTTGAAACAGTTTAATACAAAAATAGAATCTTTGTTGACAATGATATTCTGCAATAAAATCATTCAGGAACTGACAAGAGTTTGTCGAAAATAACACTGCATGAAAGTGAATAAGAGAAAACACTATAGAAAGTGTAAAGCTGGCCTCCACACAGCTCCAGAATGAGGAGGAGACTTTGACAGGGTTTCCTCATCCTTCATCACCAGCTGGGGGAAAGGCTGACTCAGTGGTGGAGGGTCCCAAGATGGGTGTCCAGGCTGCATGTGGTATTGGGGGTTTGGTGCATGAGGTAATGGTTGCAGTTGTTGCGGTTGTGGTTGTGGTTGAGGTGGTGTTGGAGTGTCTGTGACTGCCATCTGTGTGTTTCTTTTTCATACTGTGTGTGACTCTGATGACTTGCGTTTTGCCTGTTGTAGTTGTAGATGAAGTAACTCTCTCTGCAATTTAGCAGTGTTGTCTGAGTCTTTCTTCTTATCGTCTGCATATTTGCGGCAGCAAAAAATGAAATTGTCTCACCACTCAGTAGAGCCGGCGTTGAGAATAGATGGTGTAGCTGTCATGGTGTCTCTAATCTGTTGTGGGAGTCCCTGAAGTACTTGATGCCTGAAAAGTTGCATGTTCCCTGCAGAGGAGTGTATGAGGATTCCGGTGATCGTGGTCCACTTAGTGGTGGCTTCATCAAGATAGGTGGCTGGGCTAATGTTAATGTCCCAGTCGAAGCTGAGGGATGACATGACTCCCAGAGGGGGAGGGAATGTCTGTCGAATGGCATTATTAACAGCTTCACCAACACTGCAGTAATCGAATGCGTCTGGGTTCTGGATTGTACCAGCTAATTTCTCACTGTCTGCCAGGGTAAAGGTGGAGGTGGCAGTACTGATTAAAGCTCTTACATCACCCAATGCCAGGGCAGTGCCAGCAGTCAATGACAAAAGCTTCTTGCTGAGTTGTCCCAGTATGTAGATCCTATTCTGTGGAGGTTTGAAGATCCACAGGGGTGGGGGTGAGTGCTGAATGGTATCAGGCAACGCTGGTTCATTTCCAGATCTTCAGGGTGATGTTTTAGTGATCGGTTGTGTCCAGCAGATGGAGCCTGTGAGTCTTTAGGAGTGGTAAAGACTGTCTTGTTCGGAGATGGGCGTTGACATGCCAGTGGGTGGAGCTCACGGCTCCTCCCCCTTGGGTTGGGCAGTTAGTTCCACAAATTCACTTTCAGTTGTTTCTTGATGGTCAAGAGTGCAGGTTCCATTGACAACAATGAGGGATCGTGAGAGCTGTAGGGAGAGGGTGTGACTCGGAGCTCAGACAATGATGAATTTGTGTTTTCAGCTGACATCGCTGCGCGACCGTGCTCAGCAGCACGAGAACCCGAAACTTCACGCCCGCGTGCAGTAACGCGGGAGCCCGATAGTAAATTCACCAGATTATGCGATAATGTACACATCTCGCACCTATGGGCTTTTCCTGCATCTTAGCTCTGCTTTCCCTTCATCAGAACGGAAGAACCTCTCAACTCCTCCAGCCTTTTCAGCCAACATTCCACAACACACCCATGAATCTTTTCTCTCAAGATAAGCGAAGCCCCGCTTCTGCAAGCTCCCAAACCTTTCTCCAATCGCTGTACTTCTCTCTCTCTCCTTCTCATTACTCATTACCCAAACAAAATATCCTTAAGTCAAAAAAACTGTTCATTTTCTGACATTTCAATCAATGCTTTAAAGAAAAAATAATAAAATAATGATGATAATAATAATAATAATAATAATAATAATAATCATCATCATCATCATCATCATTCCAATTTTTTTAAACAGATTATTCAACATAATTTTCTAAATAACATTTAAAATTTTCACCACAAATTCAACAGCTGCAGTTTGCACCATTTGACCCCCTTTATCTCCTGGGCTGAACCACAGCAGGAAACTGCAGTGTCTCCACAGGTCAGCTCAACAGTGCATGTGAACTCAAATGTTTTTCTTTTTTTTTTTTTTTAGATTTATCAAATGTCGGATGTGGTTTCTCATAAAACGTTTTCTTTCTTCATATTACTAAATCATAGTTAAGAGTTTAGAATTTGGCATTTTAACGAATTCCAAGCCGATTTACTGAGTCTGACTGTCAGACTCTCTCACCCCTCCCAACAGCCTCGCTGTCGGCAGCGACTGCAGGCAGGGCTCTTTTTTTTATCTTCTAACTCATATTTACTTTTTCATCTCTTCAATTTATGGGTTGACCCAGGTTATGCTTTTTCCAAATATTTAGCATCTCCCTCTAATTTTTCTTTCTTTTGACAACAACAGTTACCCATTTTTTCTATTTCTTTTTTATATGCTTTTAAATGCCTTTTTTAACAGATTCCAATTGCACTTGGATGTGCCCATCATCATCCGGCACGTCTTTCAATCAAAATGTTCCAATTCACAGTCAAATTCGCCATCCATTTTTTACGCCTCGTTCCTCCTACACAAATTATAACACAGTGATTCCGAATCGTGGTCTGAATTAACTACCACCCACACACAGTCGTGACCACTACTCCTGCAAGCCAGTTATGATCTTAAAACACCTTCCAAAACCCCGCACACAGCCAAAAAGATCATACACTATAACTATATGACACGGTCATTTTCCAGTCTTTCCACTGATACTAGTTACCTGTCTACCACTGCACTGGAGGATTTATACTATAAATTTAACAAATTTGAACGCCAGCACACAGACAAGGAAATCCTCCAGGCTACGCGATCGCTTTTCACACACACAGTCCAGCACCGCGTCTTCCATGTAGTTATTCTCCTAAAACGTCACCGCACACAGCCTGAAACTACAGGGGTCAAATGTCGGTTTTCTCCAAGACACCAGTCAATTCAGAAACAGGAGTGACCAAAATTTGGATATTTTCAATATGGCAAATTTGTCTTTTTCAGAAACAGGCCTGCCTTACCTTTTGTTAATACTGCCGCGACTCAAATCACTCAGGTCCTGGTTGACCGGATCGGACACGCCGGTCCTGTCTGAGAAACTTCCTTGAATCCTGTTCAGTGACGCCAATTGTTGAGACTGGAGCAAAAAACTGAAAAAAAGGAATAATCAAGAATGCTCAAAAGTTCCAAGTCTCTGCACAAGTTCTTTTAATTCAGTGGCAGGTTGAGCAGACAGGGAGAGAACCTGAATGCTAGTGTAGCACATACAGTATGTGTACCCCAGTGGTGGGCCGTCAGGGCCTGCAAGGCCTTCTCTGCTGGCCTAAAAAGGATCTGAATTACAGACTGATGTAAATTATATTTTGTCCATAAATAATTAATAAATGATTCCAAACGGTATGTTCCAGTTCCTTTCATAGTTTCCCCGTGGTCGCGCTGCTTCCAGACATGTTTTTTCATATTAAATCATTTAACCAATCAGATTTCAGGCATCATCTGTTGCTAGGGTCAAAGAAATCTGCCCGAGGCCTTCGCTGTCCGTTCCTGATGGCGCAGTGAAGTAAAGTTGTTATGACCCGGAGAGTCAAACACATTTCTAAAGGACACAGGACAAACAGGATGAGGGTCCAGTCATTTATTTAACACTTTCTCCAGAGTCGGCGTCTCGAAGCTGGAACCTGACGAGGCTCTGGAGGAGAAAGAACCCTCATCACCCGTGCCCCAAAACTGTATTAAAAAAAAAGAAACAAAGTAGCAAACCAAGGAAGGCCCAGATGCGCCAGCCAAACTTAAGAAAAAGACGAGTTCACAGCCCAGCTGCTATGCAGCCGTCGAGGCTGATCCCTCGTCCAAACTAAAGGAAAAAAAACCCAACTAAACCCGATCAAAAGAAAGGCGAAAACGGGACGGCTGGTCACACCTGGACAGAAAAAGACAGCGATCCAAAAGAAGGGAAAAAACGCAAAAAAGAGAACGCAAAGCCGGCTAGTGGGCTAGCATGCCCTGCAGCCACATGCCTGCCTGTCGGAGCCGGAGTCCATGGTGCGCCGGCGGGCGCACCTGGCGACAGGTGTAACGAGGTGGGTGGGCGAGCGAGAGAGAGACCGGACGACGACGACCCAGAGCGCCGCCTCCACGCTGCTATTTATAGCGCGGCGGCGCGACTCGCTCCAATCAAACCGAACAAAAAAGGAAAAAGATAATTACTTCAAAAAGGTGACAAAACACAAAACAGGATAAATATTCCCTAAATATCTGAGAGGGGGAAAAAAACGTGAAACTGTCCGTAAAAAAAAACACGATGTGCCCGCAGCACATCACACCCCCACCCAGAGACACTGAATAGGATCGAGCAAGGCAAAAAAAACCCCCATAATGATCGACCTATTCAGTGCAAAACAAACATCTACAGGCGTGAGAGAGCATCAGCCACCACGTTATCTTTCCCGCGAATATGCTTGATAACGATGTGGAATGACTGCAGCCGCAAAGACCAGTTCATGAGGCGCCGATTTTTGTTCCTCATGCGGTCCAGAAACACCAGCGGGTTGTGGTCTGTGAAGACGACTGTGGGAGCACTGGAACCACCAACATAAACTTCAAAGTGTTCCAGGGCCAGGACCAACGCCAGCGCCTCCTTCTCAATGGTGGAGTACCATTTTTGATGTTTATTGAGTTTCTTTGAAAAATATGAAACTGGATGCTCCACCCCATCAGATCCATCCTGCAACAGGACAGCGCCCACGCCGGAGTCACAGGCATCCACAGCCAACTTAAATGGCAAGTCAAAACGAGGGGCGGACAAGACAGGAGCGTTGACCAACAGCGACTTGGTGTGTTCAAACGCGGACTGACACCGGCCGGACCAGCGGAAATCGACTTTCGGACTAAGCAAGTCCGTCAAAGGGGCAGCCACAGCCGAGAAGTTTTTACAAAAACCCCTGTAGTAGCCCACCATCGCCAGATACCGGCGCAGCTCAGTCCGTGTGGTGGGAACCGGAACAGAGAGAATGGCCTCCACCTTCGCCTGAACAGGGCGCACCTGACCTCCCCCAACCCTTTTTCCCAGATAAGTCACCGTTGCTTGACCAAATTCGCATTTGGATAGATTAATGGTTAGATTGGCCTCACTCAGACGCGCAAAAACAGAACTCAAATGGTTCATGTGCTCACTCCATGTGGCAGAACAAATAACCAAATCATCAATGTAAGCCTCACAAAATGGCAAACCAGACAAAACGACATTCATCAGCCGCTGAAAAGTCGCCGGGGCATTACACATCCCAAAAGCCATGACCGTGTACTCAAGGAAGTCGTCGGGTGTGACAAAAGCGGAGATCTCCTGGGCGCGTGCAGTAAGAGGCACCTGCCAGTACCCCTTCAGCAGATCCAGTTTGGACACAAACCGGGCAGCCCCAACATGGTCCACACAGTCCTCCATCCGAGGCAGTGGATAACAATCCGGCTTAGTCACCCCATTGACCTTCCTGAAGTCTGTACAGAAGCGGTCTTCTCCATTGGCTTTGATCGTTAGGAGACATGGCGAACTCCACGCACTGCTGCTCTTCACAGCAATGCCGTGCTCCACCATGTACTCCACCTGACTCCTCAAACGGCGACGTTTGTCTGGATTCACCCTGTAAGGATGTTGCTTTATGGGTCTAGAATCACCCACATCGATGTCATGGCTGAGCACACGCGTCTGAGTGGGAATATCGGCAAACAGCGACTTATAAGACTGGATCAAACGAGTGACATCAGCCTGCTGGGAAAAATCAAGGTGGGAGAACAAGAGAGGCAGGTTCTCCAACGCCACCGAATTAGAAAACCGTCCCTGCGTCAACGCTGCAGAAAACCCGTCCGTGTCAGGTTCAGCTCCGGGCAGCTCCTCCCGATTCGCAGCCAAGCTCACACGCGGCTCCGACGCGGTGACGTCATCTTCCCGCCCTGCCGCCGAACCACCGCAGGAGGAAGACGCGCGCTCCACATACGGCTTCAGCATGTTGACATGACATAAGCGGGACCTCCGTCGCCTGTCGGGCGTGGCAACTAAATAATCCAAGTTCCCGACCCTTTTCTGAATGGAATAAGGCCCGCTGTAGCGCGCTTGTAGGCTTGACCCGGGAATAGGTAGTAAAACCAGAACTTTGTCACCGGGCTCAAACACACGCTCCTTCGCACGCTTGTCAAACACTGCTTTCATTCGTGCCTGCGCCACTTCCAGATTCCCCTTTGCGATCTCACATGCACGGCGCAACTTCAGTCTGAAATTACTGACGTAATCAAGGAGATTCTGCTCGGATTTGCCGCACAGCCACTTGTCCCGCAACAACCGCAACGGTCCGCGAACGGTGTGCGCAAAAACCAGCTCCGATGGACTAAAGCCCAGGGACTCCTGGACCACCTCCCGAATGGCAAACATCTGTAAATGCACCCCCTCATCCCAGTCTTTCTCAAATTCCAGGCAGTAAGTGCGAAGCATAGTTTTCAAAGTCTGGTGAAAGCGCTCGAGTGCGCCCTGACTCTCCGGGTGATACGCGCTGGAGTGACAATGTTTGATATCGAGCTGTTTCAACACCTGCGCGAACACCCTGGACATAAAGTTAGACCCCTGGTCAGTTTGCACAACCCGAGGCAACCCAAACACTGAAAAAAACTTTGTTAAAGCCTTCACAACAACTGGGGTGGTGATTTTACGCACGGGAAAAACTTCAGGAAACCTGGTAGCCGCGCACATCACCGTAACCAGAAATTTATTCCCTGCCTTAGAACGAGGCAGCGGACCCACACAATCAACCAGCACTCATTCAAAAGGTTCACCGACCGCTGGGATTGGATACAGGGGAGCGGGAGGAATGGTTTGATTCGGCTTTCCAGACACTTGACACCAGTGGCACGAATTACAATGGCGCACAACATCGCGCTTCAGTCCAGGCCAGAAGAAATTACGCAGAATGCGATCATATGTTTTCCGTATGCCAAGATGACCTGCCAGCGGATTATCATGAGCAAGTTTCAAAATCTCGGCGCGGTATGAAACGGGCATCACAATCTGCGTAACCACACTCCACTCCTCAGCGGGAGAGACATTTAACGGCGTCCACTTACGCATTAACAGACCGTCTCTCACAAAATATCCAGTGGACATGGACTCGGACCGATCATCAGTTACTGCACCAACAAACAAATGCGCCAAAGTTGTGTCAGCTTTCTGATCTGCAATGAGCTGTTGTCTGGACAACGACAACGCGCTCACATCAGGTTTGCGCTCCGCACAATCCCCGCCTTCATCATTCAACACGGGAACGCCATCACCGTCGCACAAGAAACTGTCACTCAAATCGATGTCTTCTTTATTTTCCTGCTGATCACGTTTAGCAGCTGCGCGCGTAACCGCACAGGACGTGAACACATCAGGAAATCTATTCCCCAGCTCATCCGGGCCTGTGCGCACAACCGGGACAGGTGTAACCTCGGGAGTCACCAGCACTCGACCTCCCGCCAAGTCATTCCCCATAATAACGGAGACACCATTTATGGGAAACCCGGGGCGCACACCGACCACTGCGTCACCGGACCACAGCTCTGATTGTATCATAATTTTGTGTAAGGGAACGCCAACATCCTGCATATTGAAACTGCGCACAGGAACGTCAGACCCAACAGCAGTGACATCATTCAATGGCAGAATCCCCTCCAAAATAAACGACTGAGAAGCAGCGGTGTCACGCAGGATTTTAACTGGGAACTTCTCAGTATCGCCAGACACGGACACAAATCCGTCCATAACGAACGGCTTGAAATCACCATAATCGCACTGTGTCTGAGGCTGAAGTGGCTGGCTACCGGGAGTCACTGTTTTAATCAAAGCCACAGGTTTTGATTGCTTTTTCTTCAACACCGAACAGTTAGAAATTACGTGTCCTTTCTTCCTACAATAGAAACAAGTGACGTCGTCTCTACTCTTAGACTCAGATGCCTCAGTTTTAACGTCGGCACCGGACAGAGAGCCAGAAACGGGTTCAGTGGGCACAGACACAGCCTTATTGCCATTACCGTTAATTCGGTCCCGCTCAAAACGACCGTAACCAAAGGGACGATCCCCAAATCCAGATTTATGCGTCAACGCATACTCGTCAGCAAGCACCGCAGCTTTAGAGACGTCGGTAACCTTGCTCTCAGTCAGGTACAGAGCAATTTTGTCGGGGAGGCAATTCTTAAAATCCTCCATCAACATTAGCTGCTTTAACTGGACAAAATCATTCACATCCTGCGATGAACACCACCGATCAAAAAGAACTTCTTTCTCTCTCGCAAAATCAACATACGACTGGTTGTGCTGTTTTTTTAACTTGCGGAACTTCTGCCTATAAGCCTCCGGAACTAATTCATAAGCACGAAGAACAGCAGCCTTAACCTTATCAAAATCCAAACTGTCAGCAGCAGACAAAGACGCATGAGCTTCCTGTGCCTTACCAACAAGTGAACATTGTAACAATAATGTCCACGCCTCTCTAGGCCACTTTAAGGACACAGCGACTCTCTCAAACAAAGTAAAATATTTGTCAACGTCCCTCTCATTAAAATGAGGAACAAGACGAATATTCTTACTTACATCAAAGTCTTTCTGCTGCTGCAGCTGCTGCTGGCTCATGGCGAGTTCCAATTCACGCAGGCGGATCTGAGCTTCCTGCTCAACTTTAGTTTTCTCCAGCGCCAGTCGTTGGAGCTCCACTTCCAACTCCTTCAGCCGGACAGATTCCTCTCTGATCGAGGACAAATGAGGACTTTTTGGGAGCACTTGGGCAGAAAACAAACCACGCTCAACCAGTGACTCAAGTACCGCGGCTTTAATAGTGTTCTTTTTATCCTGCTTCGAAACAAACACCTTATAGTGATCAGCAAGCGCCAACAAATCATCTTTGGAACACTTGTGAATAACATCCACGTTAGGCGTCTTTACGAAATCATCCAGGGAAAAAACGAACGACATTTCCGAAGCCGACGATAGAACAAAAGCACTGAGAGAGAAAAAAAAAAACAATCGCGCAGCAAACTGCCCACTACTCCACGAAAAATCCCCACAAACTTCCTCACTCAAACACTCAAAACAACCCACACGCAGCCAAACGGAAATGCCCAAAAAACCAAAAGTTACCACTGCACAAAAAAAAACCCCAGATCGGAGGGCAAAAAACACTACAAAGGTAACAAAAAGGGCAAAAATGGCCATCTGCCAGGGTTTTAAGTTTGAACGAGCCCCCAAAAATATGTTATGACCCGGAGAGTCAAACACATTTCTAAAGGACACAGGACAAACAGGATGAGGGTCAGTCATTTATTTTACACTTTCTCCAGAGTCGGCGTCTCGAAGCTGGAACCTGACGAGGCTCTGGAGGAGAAAGAACCCTCATCACCCGTGCCCCAAAACTGTATTAAAAAAAAAGAAACAAAGTAGCAAACCAAGGAAGGCCCAGATGCGCCAGCCAAACTTAAGAAAAAGACGAGTTCACAGCCCAGCTGCTATGCAGCCGTCGAGGCTGATCCCTCGTCCAAACTAAAGGAAAAAAAACCCAACTAAACCCGATCAAAAGAAAGGCGAAAACGGGACGGCTGGTCACACCTGGACAGAAAAAGACAGCGATCCAAAGAAGGGAAAAAACGCAAAAAAGAGAACGCAAAGCCGGCTAGTGGGCTAGCATGCCCTGCAGCCACATGCCTGCCTGTCGGAGCCGGAGTCCATGGTGCGCCGGCGGGCGCACCTGGCGACAGGTGTAACGAGGTGGGTGGGCGAGCGAGAGAGAGACCGGACGACGACGACCCAGAGCGCCGCCTCCACGCTGCTATTTATAGCGCGGCGGCGCGACTCGCTCCAATCAAAACCGAACAAAAAAGGAAAAAGATAATTACTTCAAAAAGGTGACAAAACACAAAACAGGATAAATATTCCCTAAATATCTGAGAGGGGGAAAAAAACGTGAAACTGTCCGTAAAAAAAAAACACGATGTGCCCGCAGCACATCACAAAAGTGAAGCGTCAAACAGACAGCTGCTTCAACCAATCAGATTTCGAGTTGGCGACTCAGCGCCTTCTAGCTTCTAACAACAGCAGATCCAGGCCCTCTGATTTACATTCACCAAGAGATACAGTAGGGGGCGGTATGCACCTAAGTTGTTGGTCACCTAACGACCTTCAGGGGTGGAGAACATTACAATAAAATTATAATGCAGGCGACTGGTTTGATCATGCGGCGTTCGCGGATCACATGCCGGTCACATGATCTGGTCACATGACCAGACAGCCGCTCGCGCTGTGCGCTCGTAGCTAAGCTACTCGGTTCAAACAGGACGTCAACCATGAAGCTCCAGGTCCATTCTCCACCTCTAACCTGTCAGTCACCATAACCACACAGTTTGTCCTCCAGTCCCCTGCCTGCTACGTGAGGAGAAGCGGCGCTGCCGGCACGAAAAAAACTGCAAATCGTCGCGGCGCAGCCGGCATCGCTGCACTACGATTCCCAGAATGCCTTGGGACCGGTCACATGACCAGACAGCCGCTAAGCGCTGCGCGCTCATAGCTAAGCTACTCGGACGTCAAACATGAAGCTCCCAGGTACATTATCCACCATCGTGATTAAAAACAAAAGAAAGACGCTTTTGGCCAAGTTGGTAAGCAGCTTACAGTCAAGTCCGCACCGACCAACTCGGCCACTCGAGAGCCCCCCCCGCCCGCGAGGCCGACTTGGCGAGATGCCGACTTGGCTTGATGCCGACTTGGCTTGATGCCGAGTTGACTGTATCCCGGGGCGGTGCCGAGTTTGCCGGGGCCAACTTGGAGTGGTACCGACCTGACTGTATCCCTTACAGGAAGACCACCACACTCGTCTTCATTGATAAAATCATCTGGAACGGCGGCCACTGAAATTGCCAACGAATGGACCAAGGGAATGGTGTCATTTTGAGAGCTACTGAGAAGATGTTTCTCGCAAATGGCAGCCACCACTTCAGGACTTGCACTACTCTCAGGTAGGGACAGGTGAGTGCATGTCAACTGCTGGATGCGGTCAAGCTCTTTTTTTTCTTTTTTTTTTCTGGTTTTAAGACAGTTTAATTAAATGTAAATTTGCCAGAGCAGAAACATCCAAAACGAAGTCGTAGTAGTGTCACATTTCAATATGGGGAGACATTTTTTTTTTTTTCCCACTGTATTTGTAGAACATTTTGAACTTTTAACAGTAAACCCATCCCACTGGGGATTACCACACGTGGCTGTTGTACAACATAGTCAAAATGCAAAAGACCAGCCCAGAAACACCCACCCTACCACCCGCACAGGCCCTCCCATTTCGGTCTCGCACCCATGACAGACACAAACACAAGCACAACCAGAACATGGATGGAAATATACTAAAGCAGCCACCAGCCCAAAAAAGAAGACTAGAGAGAAAAAAAAAGAAGAGAAAAGAAAACATAACATGAATAATTGAGAAAGACAGAAAGAAAAGAAAAGGGGAGTAAGATAAAGAAAAAAAATAAATAACAATTTGAAATAAGGGGGAGGGGGGAACAAAACAATGTCTCTTTTCCATCACTAACCCATGCCTAAAGTCAAGGGACTCTGTATACTTCAGAAAAGGGTCCCATTTGTCGTGAAATAAATGCACAGAACCCTTGAGTGAGAATCTGAGCTTTTGGAGCTTCAGATTACACAATACCTCCCGAACCCAGCGGGTATGTGAAGGAGGATGGGGAAGTTTCCAATTTAGCAATATCAGCCTAAGGGCCAGAAGAGTTACAAATGACAGAACATGTTTCAGCGCCTTGGGCAGATCTGTGGTGGGAGAGATGCCGAAAATCGCAGACGGTTAGGAGTAATGGTACAGCTACAGGCCTGGTTAAAAGTAGAGAAAACATCAGACCAAAATGGTTTCAATTTCGGACATGACCAGAACATATGTACATGATCAGCTGGAGATAAGCGACACCTACCACAGGCATCACTAACAGAAGGGTAAATTCGAGCTAATCTGGCATTTGTGTAATGAACCCTGTACAGAACCTGGCATTGGATCAACCTATGGCGAGTACAAATGGAAGAAAGGTGAACTGGAGAAACTGCAGAACCCCATTGCTGTTCAGTCAACGTTATATTAAGACTGCTTTCCCAGGCGGTCTTGGTGTCAGTAAGTGGAGATGCCGCGGCTGACCACATGGAATTATAGAGAGTTGAAATGCACCCTTTAGCAAAGGGATCCACAGTCAGGAGGGTATCTACCAAAGATTCAGGCGGGCGATTTGGAAAATGCAGAAATAATTTTTTAACATAATCCCTGACCTGGAAAAAATGGAAAAGGTGTTGGTTTGGCAGTTTGTATCTGACCACGAGTTGTGCAAAGGATGAGAAGACATTGTTTGTATACAAATCCCCAACTGATTTGATTCCATTACTGTGCCATAGCCGGAAAGCTGAGTCCACTCTGGAGGGTTTAAAGCAGTAATTCCTATACACTGAAGTCGAAACTGAGGGACTAGCAAGGCCCAAGTGTTTTCTGATCTGGCTCCAAATCTTTAAAGCTGGTGTCCGGAGTTTCCGTTCGTTTCCAACGTATGTATCATTTTTCAACGGAGCTTAAATGTGTCAGTCTGGTTCGATACTACAATATAATATCAGCATAAAGCAATATAAAAATGTATTTATGAGCCCCGCCTTCGTCTCATAGACCCCCATGTTATCCGAAAAAGCGCCGGTCAGCATCAGCCAATAGGCTTCGAGCTTCCGCCTTGTCCTGCTGTCAGTCAAAGTGTGGAGCAGCCAGAGAGCACGGCGCTCGCCCAGCAGAGGAGAGTTAGCTCTGCAGCAGATATATCCACTGTCTGCTGAACATCCACCAGAAACAGCTCAACATGGAGGATGCTGCAGGACTCAGAGGCTCTCATTTTCACCCGACGGATAACAGCGTGCACAATTAAAGGGGTGTGGCTTGGTCGCTCATGAAAGCAGAGGGAGGGCGGAGCCTGAGACATTGGATTAAAAAAAATCCTCTCTCTGTCAAAACTCCGGACACGAGCTTTAAGGATGTGTATACTAATGGGCCACTAGACAAATGTAAAGGAGGAGACGGAAGTTGAGAGCATAACCCCTAAATTCCACATCCTCCGGTCCGCTCCGTCTGCGCTCAGCTCCGCTCCGGTCCGACCGCCGCAGCAAATACGTTGCTATTTTAATGACTGCAGCTGATTTCACAGCCTCCGTTCTGCTCCGCTCCGCTCCGTCAGTCCAAAATAGAGCCGAGGTCTGTTTCTCTCTCCGGTCCGGTCCGTCCAGGTCTCCGTACGAATAAATTTCCACAGTTCAGATGCACCAAACAGGAAGGAGAACTCCAACAACCTCCAGCTTTATACAAAATAAAATCGGTAACGCTTCCTTTTACAGTACGGTAATTACCATGTATTAACGTGGTAATTGCAGGGTAAGTACCATGTAATAAGGAGAAGTTATTGTAAAATTACCATGTAATTACAGGGTAACTATGTTTCTAATTACCTAGTACTTTTAGAGTAATTACTAAACCAATTCTAGGCAAATACCAAGTAACTACCTGGTCGTAAGTATTAATTACTGGGTAATTATAATGTATATAGCAACTATGTCGGTAATTGCCAAGTACTTACTAAGTAATTGCTAAGTAATTACCATGTAATCATTGGGAAATGTAGACTTTTTACTAGGTATTACTAGGTACTGCTAGGTGTGTACGCTATGTATTTCCCTATTAGTTAAGTGTTTTTTACTACTTACCTGGTAACTTCTTAGTATTTCTCAGTAACTACAACATTTACCTGGTAATTACGGTTGAACTGTAGACTACTGCAAAAGGAAGTGAGGCCTGTTTCCACACTATTACCTGGTAACTACTTATTCGTTACCCAGGAACTGCAAAAATACCTACCTGGAAATTACATAGTTATTAAAGTGGATTTGTACTGTAAAAGGAAGTGAGGTCTGTTTCCATGTTATTACATGGTAATTACTTATTTGTTACCTAGTAAATAGAAAAATATCTACCTGGAAATTACATAGTTATTAAAGTGGATTTGGACTGTAAAAGGAAGTGAGGTCTGTTTCCATGTTATTACATGGTAATTGCTTATTTGTTACCTAGTAAATAGAAAAATATCTACCTGGAAATTACATAGTTATTAAAGTGGATTTGTACTGTAAAAGGAAGTGAGGTCCGTTTCCATGTTATTACATGGTAATTACTCATTTGTTACCCAGTAAATAGAAAAATATTTACCTGGAAATTACATAGTTATTAAAGTGGATTTGTACTGTAAAAGGAAGTGAGGTCTGTTTCCATGTTATTACCTGGTAATTACTCAGTATTTAGCCTGTTACTCGGAAACTTTCACATACCCCACACACTTGCACCAAAAATGCATCAAACCCCATCAGTGTCTGTGATACAGTCTCTGAACAGCTCACTGTATCTGTCAGGAGATCAGAGTTTCCATCAAAACCACCATCACCAGCCGTCAGATTACATTAAGATGAACGCATTATTATTACACTTCCTCACTCCAAACACCTCACTGTGACAGACATGCAAAAACAAGAGAGCTGCCAAAGATAAACATTTTAATCAAATGGAGTTCAACTTCTTATAAAACAATTTACAAAACAGTGCACATTTTTAGCAGTCAGGCACCTTTTTTTTTTTAAGAAACAGAACAGATTTCTTTTGCAAAAAACAAAATACAAATAACAGTGATAAACAATCACTATAAATCAACATTAATAAGTACACTGCTCCAGTCTTGTGAATTCACATCATGTGTTTTCTGCAGACCCGTCTGGTCTACAGGAACCCTTGATCTCCATCATCCCGAATACCCAGGACCGTCGTCGCCAGGTGTTGTCACGTCGTCCACGTCCAGACTTGTACCTCCCTCGGTGTGATGGAAACGAGGACAGCACAACTGTTCCTTCTTAATGCTCAGGGTTTATTCACTGTAACACCCAAACCCCAAACGTGAGAGCTGAAAACATACAAATATACATTTTAATAAACAGAAACTTACACAATAAACAAATATACACATTGCACAAAACACAAATATCTTTAAACCTTCAAATATGCACATGAAACCGACATTACAACCGAAATATCCACCCAAGCCTGAACCACAGCCACCCAGCACCAGCTGCAGAGCTCCACACTACCACCACGATAATGATCAATAAAACTCCAAGAAAAACGAAAATATACACACCTCACTGGCTGCTTCACATTGTAAAGGAGGTAAGCCGTTTGTTTTTGCTCTTTTCACGGAGTTTTTTGTTCTTATTTTCTCTCTCCGCGTTTATCTGTGCATCACTTAATGTGGTCCTACCCGGAACGTTCCGCCGTAAACACGCTTTCTCTCATTAGAGTAGGAACCGAAATTTAATTAAATATAAATATCACCATATCACCAAGTGTCTGCAGACGTTCTGCCATAAATAAGCTTTCTCTCAGTCGAGGTAGAACCGAAATTTAATTAAATATAAATATCACCGAGTGGCGGAACTAACCCTCTGCAGACGTTCCGGGTAGGACCACATTAAGTGGTGCACACAAACGTGGAGAGAGGGAAAACGCTCCAAAAAGTATGTAAAAAGAACAAAAACAAACGGCTTACAATGTGATGCAGTCAGTGAGGTGAGTATATTTCCTTTTTCTTGGTGTTTTATTGATCATTATCGTGGTGGTAGTGTGGAGCTCTGCAGCTGGTGCTGGGTGGCTGTGGTTCAGGCTTGGGTGAATGTTTAGGTTGTAATGTCGGTTTCATGTGTATGTTTGAAGGTTTAAAGATATTTGTGTTTTATGCAATGTGTATATTTCTTTATTGTGTAAGTTTCTGTTTATTAATATGTATATTTGTATGTTTTCAGTTCTCACGTTTGGGGTTTGGGTGTAAAGTGAATAAACCCTGAGCATTAAGAGGAACAGTTGTGCTGTCTTCGTTTCCATCACGCTGAGGGAGGTACAAGTCTGGACGTGGACGACGTGACAACACCTGGCGACGGCGGTCCTGGGTATTCGGGATGATGGAGATCAAGGGTTCCTGTCGACCAGACGGGTCTGCAGAAAACACATGATGTGAATTCACAAGACTGGAGCAGTGTACTTATTAATGTTGATTATAGTGATTGTTTATCACTGTTATTTGTATTCTGTTTTTTGCAAAGAAGTCTGTTCTGTTTCTTAAAAAAAAAAAAAGGTGCCTGACTGCTAAAATGTGCACTGTTTTGTAAATTGTTTTATAAGAAGTTGAACTCCATTTGATTAAAACGTTTATCTTTGGCAGCTCTCTTGTTTTGCATGTCGGTCACAGTGAGGTGTTTGGAGTGAGGAAGTGTAATAATAATGCGTTCATCTTAATGTAATCTGACGGCTGGTGATGGTGGTTTTGATGGAAACTCTGATCTCCTGACAGATACAGTGTGCTGTTCAGAGACTGTATCACAGACACTGATGGGGTTTGCTGCATTTTTGGTGCAAGTGTGTGGGGTATGTGAAAGTTTCCGAGTAACAGGCTAAATACTGAGTAATTACCATGTAATAACATGGAAACAGACCTCACTTCCTTTACAGTACAATCCACTTTAATAACTATGTAATTTCCAGGTAAAATTTTTTTTCTATTTACTGGGTATAACATGATAATTACCAGGTAATAACATGGAAAACAGACCTCACTTCCTTTTACAGTACAAATCCACTTTAATAACTATGTAATTTCCAGGTAATATTTTTCTATTTACTAGGTAACAAATAAGCAATTACCATGTACTAACATGGAAACAGACATCACTTCCTTTTACAGTACAAATCCACTTTAATAACTATGTAATTTCCAGGTAGATATTTTTCTATTTACTAGGTAACAAATAAGCAATTACCATGTAATAACATGGAAACAGACCTCACTTCCTTTTACAGTACCAAATCCACTTTAATAACTATGTAATTTCCAGGTAGGTATTTTTGCAGTTCCTGGGTAACGATAAGTAGTTACCAGGTAATAGTGTGGAAACAGGCCTCACTTCCTTTTGCAGTAGTCTACAGTTCAACCGTAATTACCAGGTAATGTTGTAGTTACTGGGAAATACTAAGAAGTTACCAGGTAAGTAGTAAAAACACTTGACTTATAGGGAAATACATAGCATACACACCTCACAGTACCTAGTAATACCAAGTAAAAAGTCTACATTTCCCAATGATTACATGGTAATTACTTAGCAATTACTTAGTAAGTACTTGGCAATTACCGACATAGTTGCTATATACATTATAATTACCCAGTAATTAATACTTACTACCAGGTAGTACTTGGTATTTGCCTGGAATTGGCTTGGTAATTACTCTAAAGTACTAGGTAATTAGCAACATAGTTACCCTGTAATTACATGGTAATTTTACAATAACTTCTCCTTATTACATGGTACTTACCCTGCAATTACCATGTTAATACATGGTAATTACCGTACTGTAAAAGGAAGCGTTACCATAAAATCATTTTGTCTTTATTAAAACTTTAAACTGTAAAAAGACATTTTTTTTTTGTCACATTAATTGTCAGATATATCACGAATAGACATACCATGCTGATTAAAATATAACACTTTAAAAAGCGGGCAAACCAAAATTAAAACACACTATCAAATTTTATTTCACAAACTTCTGTTTGCCTGTAATCAAACTATAGTCGAACGTTTCTGAATGTTTACACAGCTGCATATACGGCCCATTTGCAGGCTATTGTCTTTAAATTTCGTGTTTTCTACAAAATACATAGCCTATTCAGGACCATGTATGCATTTTATTCTGAATGGCCCGAATGTCAACATCCTGTCGCACGAAATTCAGCGTGTTGAAGCACAGCAACCAGGATGAAGAGACGCTGATTTTGGAAGTGGAGAATCATAAAAATTTATATGACCCCAGTCATCCTTCTTACCAGGATGTACAGAGAAAGATGACAGTGCTTCCCAGACTGCTCAGCTTCTGGAGGTCGATGCTAAATAGCTCACGGCTGCTCTGCTTCTCCGGCCGGCGGAACAGAGACGCAGCGGAGCGGAGCGGACCGGTGGGTTTTGAACAAACGGAGCGGTCCGGAGCGCAGCGGAGCAGAGACGCACGCCGTGGAATTTAGGGGTAACACAGAACGCAGGGAGAATAAAGTGAAGTCTCGTTCCATATGTACCCAGACTGATAAACAATCATGCTCCTCATCCACCCAGTATAGGACCTTTTGTACATGTACAGCCCAGTAGTAGAGCCTGAAAACGGGTAGGGCAAACCCCCCCCCCCCCCCCCCTTTTCTTTGGGAGATTGGAGAATAGATCTACGAATCCTTGCAGGTTTACCGCCCAACAAAAAGGTTGAAACCAACTTATCTAATTTATCGAAAAAGGATTTCACTAGCAGCACCAGAACATGCTGAAACGCGTAAAGAAACTTTGGGAGAATAATAATAATAATAATAATACATTTTATTTGTAATGCGCTTTACATTTCTAAAGAAATCTCAAAGTGCTACAAAACAAGATTAAAAACAATTCTCGGGCAGAAATACAAAGATCAGAGGAAAAAAAAAAAAAAAAAAAAAAAAAAAAAAAAAAAAAACATAACATATCAAACATATTAAAACTTCAAGTCAAGACTTCAAGTCAAGTCAAGAACCACCATCTTGATTAAATTAATTTGGCCAACAAGCAAGAGGGGCAGAGTCAACCAGCAGGTGAAGTCCTTCTCCATTCTCTCAACCAGTGGGGCAAAGTTGTTTTGGTACAGGTCAGAGGCAGACAATGTAACGCGAATACCCAAATATTGAAAGCCACCATTCGACCATTTAAATGGCACTGTGGTGCGTGGAAGTAGTTTAGCTGGGGAATTAATGGGTAGAAGCACGCTCTTTGTGTAGTTAAGTTTGTAGCCAGACACCGCACCATAGCGCTCCAGTATATCAAGAATTACAGGAAAAGAGATTGCCGGGTCGGAAACATATAGAAGGTCATCTGCATACAGCAAAACCTTATGAACTGTTTTCCCACGCACAATACCTTTAAAGCCCACCTCAGAATGCAGCCAAAGAGCTAGTGGTTCCACCACAAGGGTGAAAAGTAAAGGGGATAACGGACAGCCTTGTCTGGTACCGCGACATAAAGGTAAAAATGGTGATAGCGTATCGTTTATTCGGACAGCAGCTTTCGGTGATGAGTATAGAAGTTTTATCCAGAGAATAAAGGCCTCGCCAAGGCCAAACCTAGCTATAACGTCATACAGGAAACTCCACTCAACCCTATCAAAGTCTTTCTCTGCATCGAGGGAGACCACAACCTCTGGCACATCAGAATCTGAAGAATAAATTATGTCAAAGAGATGCCTGGTGTTATGAAAAGACTGCCGGCCTGACATAAAACAGGTTTGATCAAGTGCAATAATAGAGGGCAAAACACGTTGTAGACGCAAAGCTAAGACTTTAGAGAGAATTTTGAAATCGACATTTAACGAGATTGGTCTGTAACTTGTGCAAAGCAACGGATCCTTATCCTTTTTAAGGAGAAGGGAAATGGTGGCCTCTGAAAGGGAGCCTGGGAGACGACCACAAGTAAATGATTCATTATACATGTCCCGCAAGCAAGGGGCTAGCCAGTCTGAGAAGGTCTTATAGTACTCAGCTGTGAAGCCATCAGGCCCAGGTGACTTGCCATTCTGGAGTGTCGTAATGGCCTCCTTCACTTCCTCAACGGTAATGAGCCCACCAAGAGACTCAACTGCATCGTTTTCCACCTGTGGGAAGCTGATATTATCAAGAACATTGCCTGGGGATCTTGGATGGTCAGAGGTATATAAAGTAGAGTAAAACTCAACAAAAATCTTATTTATTTCATCATGATCAAAGCACGTTGCACCGGTGGAGGACTTGACAGCCGAAATTAGTCTTGATGAGGCCTCTGCCCTGGCTAGATAAGAGAGGAGTCGCCCAGCTTTTTCACCGGATTCAAAAAGGCGCTGTTTGGATTGCAGTAGGAGTGTTCTAACTTTGGTGGTGGAAATGAGATCGAATTCAGTTTGGAGCTTAAAGCGATACTTCAACATTTTGGCAAATTGGCCCATCTAGGGCAATTCGGTAGTCATTTAGAACAGCATACTTACTTTTTTTTGTGAGGGCGAGCTGTTGTTTATTCAGCGGTGGGTCTGAGGAGAGCTTCACGGCGGACACAATGGAAGTGGATGGTACAGTTGCTTCCCTCGTCAAACTCATCAAATACACAATCCAACAACCCCAAAACAACTTTGGCAGACACGTTATAATCCGCACATTCACTACGCTGTGAAATATCAATGCAAAATTACGAGACTGAGCTTTTTTTTGAGAAGATTGCTAAGACGGAACTACTTACTAAACATGGCGTCTGGGCGTAGTGATTTCAAAAGAAAAAGTAGTTCCCAGTATTTGCTTCAAAGTCTTAACGCTACAATATTATTTGTTGGTGTTTCACAGCGTAGTGAATGTGTGGATTATAACGTGTCCACCAAAGTGTTTTGGGGTTGTTGGATTGTGTATTTGATGACTTTGACGAGGGGGAACAAAAATACCGTCCACTTCCATTATGTCCGCCGTGAAGCTCTCCTCAGACGCACCGCTGAATAAACAACAGCTCGCCCTCACAAAAAAAGTAAGTATGCTGTTCTAAATGACTACCGAATTGCCCTAGATGGGCCAATTTGCCAAAATGTTGAAGTATCGCTTTAAGACGCTTCCCATATAAACTAGGTTCAGGGTTCATAGCATATCGCCCATCAATGTCTTTTATGTCCCTAAGGAGCTAATTAAGGCGCAAGGTGTCTGCCTTTTTCCTGTGTGAAATAAAAGAGATGAGTTGACCCCTGAAATATGTCTTGGATGTCTCCCAGAGAATGCCTCTACTTGTCTCAGGTAAATCATTCAATTCAAAGAATACGGTGATCTGAGACTGCAAAAATAATCTGTATTCCTCCTCAGCTAATAGAGTAGAATTGAATCTCCATTTTTTACAAGGATTACATGTGGTCAGCAAGTCAACATCGAGGAGAAGTAGGAGCGTGGTCTGAAATAACAATGCTATGATAATCTGAGCCAAGTATTTTGGAAAGCAGTCTAGTATCCATAAGAAAAAAATCTATATGTGTATAAGTTCGGTGGACCTGCGAAAAGAAAGAAAATGCCCTAGCCTGAGGGAACGTATACCTCCGTGGATCAGTCAGTCCAAGCAGCTGTGTAAAAGTTAAGAATGTCTTGGCTGATTTGGATAAAGGGGCAGCCTTGGTTGATGATCTGTCGAGTAGTGGGTCCTGTACGAAGTTAAAGTCACCACCCATAATTATCTGGTGGTTCTCCAGGTCCGGAAAGGAGGTGAATAATTTGTTCACAAATGGCTGCCATCCAATTCGGCCCGTAGACACAGACTAATAAAACAGGAACACCTTGAGGGACCAGAGACCATTACATATCTGCCGTTGGGGTCTGAGACCAAGTTTACAGCTACAAAGGGAATACTTTTACGGATCATAATAGCCGTACCTCTAGCTGTACCATTAAATGTGGAATGAAACACCTGTCCAACCCACTTTTTCTTGAGTCTCACCACGCCCCTGTTACGCAGGTGGGTTTCTTGAATAAAGAATATATCACCCTTAAGCTGCTGTAAATGAACCATGACCCTTCCGAGTTTGGCAGCCTTCACCAAACCCTTCACATTCCATGAAACAAATCTTACTTTGCCACTCGAGTCAGTCATGTCTCACACTAAGGAACCAGAAGGTTGCAGGAGGCAGGAAATAATGTGAAAATCCAGGCCCAGGAAGACAGAACAGAATCCACGTCTGCAGGAGGATAGAGGAGAGACAAAAAAAAAAAAAAAAAACCCACGCACACAACACACACACCCATACAGTGGCCTGACTTCCCCATATATGAAAACTAAATTGAGTGCTCATAGCACAAAGGTGTTACCCGAAACACCCTTAAAACTTCCTTATGTCCAACACCCTGAATCCCGGATAAAAAAAAAAAAAGACACATTAGTATTGGTCATGAAAACTAAAGCAACAGCTGAACCAGCAGAGTGCAGTCTATTTAACTGAGGACGTCACCAAGTTCAAGTAGAGGAAAACTAGAAATTTTCAATATAGATGACATTGGCTGGGGAACAAACACCGTACCATAACTGTTACAAAGTTAACCCAAAAAAGTTGCATTATGTAGGATGGCCACAGTCATTATAAGAAAAGGAAAAAAAAAATATACATATACATTATATATATATAATTATATATATATATATATATATATATATATATATATATATATATACATATATATATACATATACCCAAAGGAGGATACCCTGAGGTCAGGTCAGTAAGGGGCTTAACGATACTCGAGTAGTTTTTAATGAATCGTCTGTAGTATCCTGAAAAGCCTAGAACGAGCGAAGCTGTTTGCAGATCTCGAGGCACAGGCCATGTACTTAGGGCTTTCACTTTTCAGGATCCGTCTCAACCCCTTTACTGGACACATGTGACCAAGGTACCTCATGGAAGTTTGAAAAAAACTTACACTTTTTGGAGAAAGTTTTAGTCCATACTCCTTAAGGCGATTGAGAACTTTCATTAAGCGGGCCTCATGCTCTTCAGGCATCTTGGAGAATACAATGATGTCATCAAGAAACACAATCACCTCGTGGAGATTCAAATCGCCCATACATTTTTCCCAGAGGTGTTGGAATGTACTGGGGGGCGTTCGTAATGCCTTGGGCATTCTGTTGAATTCCCAAAAGCCGATGGGACAGACAAATGCTGTTTTGGGTTTGTCCAGCTCCTCGACCTCAATTTGGTAGTACCCCGACTTTAAATCGAGAACGGAGAACCACTGTGAACCTGTCAGAGTGGAAAAGGTTTCCTCCAAGTTTGGGAGGGCGTAAGCATCTTTTACAGTTTGCATGTTCAGCTTTCTGTAGTCGATGCATAAGCGGACTTCACCATTTTTTTTTTTTTTTTTTTTTTTTCCCTTGTCCTGTTCGGCAGCTGGGGCGTGCAATATTGTATGATTGTAGCCTTTTACTATCCGAACAGATTTTAATGTTAGCAGCAGGACGAGACTGAGTCTCCTCCTGCTGCTGCCTTTATTTAAAGTTGGCATCCGGCATGGCTGCCGGACAGGACCGGGACGGAAATGCTCAGAGAGCAGGAACAGAAAGAGAGAAAGATAAAGAGAGGGAGAACGGGGGGGGGGGGGGGGGCACAACCTATGTACAAAGTCACAATACAAAACAGTGTTGTCGACGCACCACACGCAACTAAGAACAATCCCAAACCCCCAATCTAGACAACACTAAAACAGAGCCGACAACCAACACAGAAAATTACAGAACCATACATACATTTTTTTTTTTTTCCCCGAACCATATTAGTGAACAGACCAGGCCACAAAATAAAAGGAGGTGTCGGGGAGGAAGGAAATGCAAGGACACCACAAACCTTTTTTTTTTTTTTTGAATATAGCTAGTAGTAACTAGTAGTAAACTCGGGGCGTGCATCAGAGAGGTCTGCTACAGATCACCATTATTCTAACCACCACAAGAAGACAAGGTAACCCAGTATGTGAAGAGTGGTTAAAGATCAACGTGATCATGTGAATATGATGGTGACACTGATGGTGATAGTCAGGGCCGGCCCGGGCTTCAGAGGCGCCCTAGGCGAGCCCGAGACGAGCGCCCCTTGGGAGCGTGTTTTTCAAGCGGTCCCGACATTTGTTGAGCAGGGGGGGGGGTGCGCTGAGGAGCGGTGCCGAACAATACCGATCAGTGCCGGCAGCGCCGAGGACAAGGAGCGCAGTGCGTCAGACCGCTGCACAGCGGGGCACACGGAACACAGAGCGTCGTGGCGCCCCTTGTACAACCACGGCGTCCCCCTCGGGATGTGGCGCCCTAGGCGGCCGCCATGTTCGCCTATGCCTAGAGCCGGCCCTGGTGATAGTGATCATGCATATATGGCCTCTGACCTCTGAGAAGGCCAGAAGCAGGCCAGAGAGGCCCTCAGAGCCCAGACAGCCGGCGGACATCACAGAGCCCGGATCCAATGCCGCCCCCCCAGGCAGACGCCCACGCTCCAGTCCAGAAACGGGGCAGAGGAAAGCCCCGGCCGGGGACCCCAGCAGTCCCGGGGCCCGGGCCCCGCGGAGCCACGACCGGCAGGAGCCGGTCCACCCGGGCGCCGGACGCCCGGGGCGGGCAGGGCCGAGAGGCCCAAGGCCCAAGAGCCCAGGAGCAACCCCCACCCAGGCGGAGGGCTATGACCCACCCGGGAGAACCAGCCCCACACGGTGGCTACCCACCCCAGGCCAGTACCCCCCCCCAGCGCTCCGGCCACGCACCCCGAGATCCAGGGCATCACCCCCCCCATTGCCCTCCCTCCCCCTCCCCCCCCCCGTCTCGTGAGTGTTGATGGAGTATATGTTGTTTGCGATTAAAACTTGAGGGTCAGTAACCACACCGTGCCGCGAGTGAGGCCAAACGAGCAGTCTCATCTACCTGAACAGCCCCACCCCCGACACAGCGCGCCAAGACCCCCCGACGTGTGTGTTTGTATGCATTTGGTCGTGTTAGATGACTAAGTGCAATTAAGACTGAGAGGCGAGCCACTGAAGCGTGCAGTGATTGGGGCCACTTAGATGGCCCCTCCACCACACCCAACTTGATAAGCCCGCCTCCCAAAGCCCTCCGTTGTGTGTGCATGAGAGCGGGGGGGAGAGGGGGGTCCGGGGATGCCGCAGCACCCCCGTCACCCAAGAGCCCCCGATGAAGGACAGGGCCAGGAGCGCCACCCCCCACCCCCCAGGACCAGGGCGGACAGCGACCATGGCCAGAGAGCCACCGACCCAAGAAGCACACACCCATCATGCATCAGGAGGAGTGAAGGTGAGGACAGACAGGGGGCAGCAGAAGGATCCAGACCCAGGGCCCACCGCCCCCAGGCCCACCGGGGCCACCTCCCACAGAACACCGCACTCTCTCATACATAGCTCCAATCACCACACATATACACCCACACGTACAGACATACATACATACTTACAGATACACACCCTCACACACATACATACCCCGCTCACAGATACATACCCACCCACACATACACACTTACACATACATAGTCACACACATACACATACATATCCAGATACACACCACACCACTCACATACACTTCACCATTTTTCTTCCGCACGACCACAATGGGCGAAGGAAATGAAGAGGTGGACTCTCTGATCACGCCGGCTTGTTGGAGTTCCTTGAGATGCTTACAGACCACTCCAGGTCATTTGGGTGTATGGGACGTGCTCTGTGTTCGAATGGTGTTCATCTGACAGCTTGATTGTGTGCTTCACTTGATCGGTTTTTCGAAGTCAATATCATTTTCTGCAAATACTTCAGGCATTTGGTTTTAGTTTTTCTTGTAAGCGTTCCTTCCACTCAGCACTGATGGGAGGAGAATCAAAGTTGAACCTCATGTTGGATTTTTGTCCTGTTTTGGTTTGGAGTTCTCACTGATGGTTCCTAAGAAATGACTCTCTGATATACATTGATTTCTCCAATGACACACTTTTGAGGGACATCATGTTCAGATTCATTGGTAAGTACTACCGGGACCAGGTAAGGTGAATGTTTCAGGTAAGTTACAGAGAAGGTTTTACTAGGATACCACCAGTAAGGTTGACATGAGTGGGTGCTCTAGTAAAACTGACTTTTCACTGTTACCAGCAGCAACTGCTACAGCACCATCTAAAACAACTATTTGGCCTGCCGGGACCAACTGGGGCTCTCTGGTGTGCATTGTCACTAGGCCCAGGCTACTTTCTCTTGACTGTTTGTGCCGCATCTCAAGAACTTTCAGCACTGCCTTATAGCAAAGTGGCCTAGCTGTTAGCAGTTCTGAACCTGCATCACAGTACAGCTCGTAAAGTACATCTAATGTGTTTGTCCCTATTAGCACCAAGGACTGGGAAGTTGCTCGCACATCGGGGATCACTAAGGCAAGTGTAGGTACTTCACCTTCAACTCCAAGAAACTTTGGGAAAGGTGACATTCATTTCAATGTAACCTAAATAAGGGTACACATCGACCATTGGCTCCCTCAACTTCCAATAACTCATGAAGCGGCTTAATCTCCTGATTAGACAAATGTTGACGGTCGTAGGACTCAGGGACTGTGGTCACCTGGGAACCTGTGTCCAATAACAACTCACAGTTTGTCCATCAACTTTCACTTGTGCCGTACTTTTTGTACCAATCAAAACCACTTGGAAGGCTTAAAGGTGTCTGTTCTGGAGTGTGACTTTAGGTTTGCCTTCTTCTTAAAGGAGTGTGACTTTAGATTTGCCTTCTTCTTAAATGATCGTTTTTGGTTTGACTTGTTGGGACGGGTCAATTCCACATTAGCCTCAATTTGTCCCACATCAGAGGCCGACTTAGTTTAACGAGGATGGGTCATTCTGGCTGTCCCATTATTTGTCTTTTCACTCTTAGTTCTTTTCGTTTTGCAGCTACAAGAGCAGGATTTGATTGGACTCACAAGTAGCTACTATATGTCTGTCCTCCCCACAGTGGAAACAATACCAGGGCTTGGGCCTTGCACTGGGACGACTGGATGGGGGTAAGTGTTCGGTCTTAGCATGATCAGGTCTTTTAAATTTCAGCTGTCTTTGTGTGGTCTTTCTTAGGTGTGTCTTGTTTCTTTTGTTTTCTTAAACTGCAGCTCGCTGGCTTTTTAGTCAGCAACTTGTTCTTTCAGCTCCCTTACACTGTTAGACTCACCTTCAGCAGCATTTACATGTCTTTCAATGGCTGTTTGTCTGTGAGGCGACTGCTCTTGGTTTTGTGGCGCTTAAATGTTTTTTCATCCATGCACTTTTAACCTCTTGTCTGTTTTCTGCAGTACGGAGGAGAAGCAGAAGCTCTGCATAAGGAGGTGCATCCTTTGTTCTTTAGCTCCAACTGTAGTTCATTCAGCAGGCCTTCATCCCAACAGACCTCTTTTGAACTGTTTTAGGAAGCTGTTGTTCATTTCATGGGACTTAAGACCACCTCTACGTACCGTGAGATTGAGCGCCACCTGCAGACGATGAAGTTATGCAGACGGTTTTTTCTCCATGGTCCTGCAGGGTGTTCATGAAACGCACAAGAAGTTCCTCACCGTCTTCAACGGTTCCAAAAGCCGAGTCCAAAAGCTTAAGATAGTCAGCAGAGGTAGATTCAGGTCCAAGGGGACAAATGACATCTGAAGCAGGAGCAAGGAGACTTTCAAGGATTTGCGAGTTTTTTCCAACTCCGACAGGGAAGGATCTTCCAGCATCAGGTCGACATGAGAGCGCCATGTTTCAAAGTCTGCTTCATTGTAGGGTCTTGGTGTCTTGCCAGAAAAAGCTCTGATTCTTAAGGTGGAGTGGCCATGTGAAGATGTTTCAGTGTTTTTAAACAACATGCTCCACTACTATTCTCTGGAATTCTGGTGGGTTCAATCAGTTGGGCTCAGTTGTGAGGTCATGCTGGATTTTATGGGGCTTTGCAAGGTGATTCTGAGGAGCCTTAGGAGAGTGAGAAATTTCACTGAGGTGTGGAGGTGAAACTCTACTTTGAGTGGGCTCTACCACAGGTGTTTGGTTAGTGGGGCTGGTTTCAGCTTCACTTGTGGGGGCTGTGTTCAGCAATGTCAACATTTTCAATAGGTTTTGCCTATTGTTGATAAACACTCCCCGCAAACTTCTTCATAGTCTTCCCCACTTACCACACTGCGCAAAAAGACGTTGAATCAACGTCTATTTCAGGTCATTTTTGGACGTCCCAGCAGGGGTCGTCCAAAGGTGCAGAACCTTACGCCAGATGATGTCTTTTTTTTACATAATTTCGACATCAGGTATCGACATCACCAGGACCTCCAGACAAGGGCCAAAAAAAGTGGGGAAAATATAAATTAAGTTGACCATAATCTAACCACTGAGTTTGCAGTCCGAGCTTCCATCTTGTTCTTTAAGTCATTCAGCATTTCATTGCAGCCTGGTGACACACGAGATTCAAACTCACGACTTACTGTCCCGCGAATCCTCAGCCTTACGTGTTGCGCTGTTAGTTTATTGAGTGAATATCTGTAAACGGGAGGGTGACCACCAGTTTGAAGAAATTATTTATCCTGAACTACAGTGCAATACACATGAAACAAAGTGGGGCTTTAAAAAATGTTTTGTGTTTCCTCCGAAGTTCACAATTTGATGAAATTACGTACTAAATTTTAACGCTTGGGCGGCTCTTTTTATTAGACATAATTCTATCTTTAGGAGACAATGAAAACAAACAGACTCAAAGAAAAAGAAATACAAGGCGGGGTTAACATTTCACATAAACACTTTTCCAATGGTAAACTATTATTATTTATACTGCCTTACTATGCATAAAGTCCCACTGTAGAAGGTGACATGCTTGCCAAGGTTATTTTCCTATTACTTCATTGAATCAATCACCAGCAGATGCTAACTCCAAATGCATAAAGAAGCATCCAACCTGCTGACAAGCCAAAATTCACAGGTACAGGAAACTACGATCACAATCCAATTCTTTTAAACAGATTTTATTGCATAAACTTCACAGTACTCAAAATACCGGACCGGTGACGAATCGTAGCGAACTCTTCCTCCATCCGCTGTCCCAGCATGCTATGTGCTGATCGCCCTCAAAAGGGACTGAGACCGGCCGGTCCACGGTGGCTCCAGACTACCGTCGGTCCAACAAACAGGAATCAGGGTTCCCCGACAACTGCTGGACCAGCGATCAAGGGAAAAACACTTAATTAGCCCGACAGCAGCGTCTCCAGCTCCGTGGCTTAGCGGTAAAGTGTAGCATCTGACACACCTCCACTTCCGGGTTCACTCAGTCAAGTTAATGTACACTATGGCAGCCATATAAGTGAACACAGACACAGAACTTCCTGTCTGTCCGCCCTTCAAAATAAAACAAAAATAAAATACATCAAAACCCATTTCATACATAATACGTCATCTCATCTCGTTCAGATGGTAAACATTTTTAATCAAGGAACATAAAGTTTCCCCGACTTTCGAATGTTCAATCGCATGTTGGGTCCTAATTTAGACGTCCAGATCTTGAACGTCATCTAGACGTCGAAATTGGGTAATAATGAGACGTCCAAATACCTCACCTATTTTGGACGTCCAAAATAGGTCTATAATTGGTCTTGGACGGAAGGACGCAATATGGACATGATCTGGACGTCCATACGACGTCCAATGTTTAAGGGCTAGCTTGGCTAAATTCTTCAGGTTGCTAAGGTAAGTGTCAGTAACACTGCCCCCTACAGCTTGGGTGTACAAGTCAGTTAGACCTTGAATGCGGTAAGTAAGATCAGGATTATCAGCGGATGGAAAGAGGTGAGGCAAAGTGGGTGCTAAGTTTCTCAACAGATACACCAGATTCAAACCTCTACACATGACTACCGTGGAAGTCGGATGAGTCATCATCAACGAGAAGTATCCTACAGATAGTACCATGTTGTTCTAAAACTCAAAAACTTCTTTGTCTTGCTTTACATCTGTAACATCACTTACAATACGCATTTGGCCACTTTCAGCCTATACCTCAACAAAATCCATTCTGTCAGTAGAAGAACTGTTCAGTCAGAGGTCAGTAAAGTTCAAATGCTGTTACACCACGCTCAAGGCTCCTGGCTGGGCTCGCCCATGCTTTTGTAGCACATATGTGTACCTTGTATATTTATGTTGAGCAGTTCAGCTGCCTCAGAAAAATGAAAATATGAAGGGACTGTTAGCCAGACAGAAGCTCTAATTCGGCTGGGAGCCTAGGGTGAGTAAAGCATGGAGACACACACAGGAGTGCAAGTGAGGAACCTTACTTGCAGAATAATTTGAATGAAAAAATGTATATTTACAAAATACAAAAGCGCGCAATAAAATAAAAGAAAATACCAATAATGAATAAACCAAAATGAGTCAGTCTTGTTAGTCTTTCAGTGTCTTTGTCTCTCAGTCTTTCAGTGTTTGTTCAATGCCAGTTGTGTCTACCAGGATCATTCTGGATTTGGCTCGCCATCAAGTGTAGAGAATCGATCCTCTTCTGGAATCCACGAATCTGCAATCCAGTGAATTACACAAATCCAAAAAACCTGACCTGTTGGATAGGTCACAAGAACAGCTTACTTTTTGTCTATAATTACTATAGCTCTGAAACTGTTTTAAAAAGAATTGAAATATCTCAAATGGATCCAATTTCTTATTCCTATAGAGTAAAATGTATTTAATTTACCCAACATAGCTCTTTAGTGCATATTAATAGACACTAGGTTCACAAGTACGCAGAAATACACAAAATAAAGATTACAGTACATGTGAATGCACTTACAGTTACAGTAATTGATTTACAAGGGGCTTGAACAGCAGAGCTCCACCATGGAGCTAACAGAAGATAACATATGCTAACAGCAATACACACATACAACTACACAAAAGAAACTTACCATTTGCAGCCTTGTGTTTTCATTGCTAGCATTGCTTTATTGCTTCTTTTGCTAGCAGATTACCATAATGTCAGCATTGTGACATCGTGTTCTGACAGGCTCCTCCTCCTCCCTGCTGTCAGAGACAGAGACGTCCTTCCTACAGAGGACACAGACTCACTGAAGAACCCAGACCTCCAGAGGGTAAATCCAGCATATAGAGGTTGAGTGAATGTGGTGTTGAAGGTGTAGAGGTGGATCAGAGAGTCAGAGGAGACTCTGAAGAAGGACAGAGAGCCAGCAGGACAGTCCACATACACTGCTACTCTACCAGAGGGGGGGGAGAGGAGGAGTGTTTCTCTCTTATTGTGCCAGACAGAGTAACGTGTGTCATCGCACCACAGACTCCAGGAGTGATGATTCATTCCAAACCTACACTCCCAACTGTCTCCTTTCCTTCTGATTCCTCTGTAACTCACTGATATAGAAACCTCTCCGCTCCACTCGACCTCCCAGTAACATCGACCACTCAGATCATTTCTACACAGCAGCTGATAAGTCCAGTCATCAAATCTGTGAGGATGATGAGGATACGGCTGCTCTTCCTCCACATGTGTCACCTTCCTGTTGTTGTTGGACAGTTTGAGCTTTCTGTGCATTGAGTTTTCATCCAGTTGAAGTTGAGAGAAATCTGATGGAGAGAAAAAGAGTTCAGTCCTGATGTGACACATGTGATGGATTTGTTGTTTGTGGACTTCCTGACATGTTGTTGATGGAGAGAAAGGTTTTTTTTTTTTTTTTCCCCCTTGTCCTGTTCGGCAGCTGGGGCGTGCAATATTGTATGATTGTAGCCTTTACTATCCGACAGATTTTAATGTTAGCAGCAGGACGAGACTGAGTCTCCTCCTGCTTGCTGCCTTTATTTAAAGCTGGCATCCGGCATGGCTGAGGACAGGACCGGACGGAAATGCTCAGAGAGCAGGGACACAAAGAGAGAAAGATAAAGAAGGGAGAACGGGGGGGGGGGCACAACCTATGTACAAGTCACAATACAAAACAGTGTTGTCCGACGCACCCACACGCAACCAAGAACAATCCCAACCCCCATCTAGACAACACCAAAACAGAGCCGACACCAACACAGAAAATTACAGAACCATACATACATTTTTTTTTTTTTTTTTTTTTTTTTTTCCCCCGAAACCATATTAGTGAACAGACCAGGCCACAAAAATAAAAGGAGGTGTAGGGGAGGAAGGAAATGCAAGGACACCACAAACCCTTTTTTTTTTTTTTTTTTTGAATAAGCTAGTCGTAACAAGTAGTAAACTCGGGCGTGCGTCAAGAGAGGTCTGCTACAGATCACCATGAGTCTAACCACCACAAGAAGACAAGGTAACCGAGTATGTGAAGAGTGATTAAAGTCAATGTGATCATGTGAATATGATGGTGACAGTGATGGGATAGTGATCATGCATATATGACCTCTGACCGCCAGAGAGGCCCTCAGAGCCCAGACAGCCGGCGGACATCACAGAGCCCGGATCCAAGCCGCCACCCCCCAGGCAGACGCCCACGGCTCCGGTCCAGAAACGGGGCAGAGGAAAGCCCGGCCGGGGACCCCCCCCGGGGGGCAGTCCCGGGGGCCCGGGCCCCGCGGAGCCACGACCGTCAGGAGCCGGTCCACCCCGGGCGTCGGACGCCCGGGGCGGGCAGGCCGAGAGCCCGAGGCCCAAGAGCCCAGGAGCCAACCCCCCACCCCAGGCGGAGGGCCATGGACCCACCCGGGAGAACCAGCCCACACGGGCGGCTACCCACCCCAGGCCAGTACACCCCCCAGCGCTCCAGCCACGCACCCCGAGATCCAGGGCATCACCCCCCCCCACCCACCCCCACCCAAGACCCCACCCGGAACCCACCCCCCCGTCCACCGCCGGCCCACCCCTCCCACCCCCGTCCTCTCCCGCCTCACTCCCCCCCGCCCCAACCCAACACTCATACCCACTCACTCATACTGACACACACACATGCACACACGCACACACAAAACCACTCATCCCTAAACCAACGCACACACACACTCACATTCAACACACTCACACACTCTCCAGCACACGCTAACAAGCACGCACGCACACACACACACACACACACACACACACACACACAACACACACAGTCCATCCTACCCCAAACACACTCACATTCCCGCGTCATCCCAACTGTCACATCCTGTGGGAGACACCCCCGGAAGGCAAGGGAACACCGAACCCCACATCCAGGACCCCCCACCACCCACAACTGCCACCCCACGCCCCCACCCCACCGCCGCAGACAAGGTATGCACCCCCAGAGCCAGCAGCCCCCCAAACCACAGCCGCTCCAAACCCCCGGCCTGTGGGAAAACAACAGCCCCCCCCGCCCCACCCCCCACCAGAAGGAATACGGAAAGGGGGTGCAGAAGACCCCATTGCCCTCCCTCCCCCACCTCCGTCTCGTGAGTGTTGATGGAGTATATGTTGTTTGCGATTAAAAATTGAGGGTCAGTAACCACACCGTGCCGCGAGTGAGGCCAAACGAGCAGTCCCATCTACCTGAACAGCCCCCCCCCCCCCCCCCGACACAGCGCGCCAAGACCCCCCGACGTGTGTGTTTGTATGTATTTGGTCGTGTTAGATGACTAAGTGCAATTAAGACTGAGAGGCGAGCCACTGAAGCGTGCAGTGATTGGGGCCACTTAGATGGCCCCCTCCACCACACCCAACTTGATAAGCCCGCCTCCCAAAGCCCTACGTGTGTGTGCATGAGAGCGGGGGGAGAGGGGGGGTCCGGGGATGCCGCAGCACCCCCGTCACCCAGGAGCCCCCCGATGAAGGACAGGGCCAGGAGCGCCCCCCCCCCCCCCCAGGACCAGGGCAGACAGCGACCACGGCCAGAGAGCCACCGACCCAAGAAGCACACACCCATCATGCATCAGGAGGAGTGAAGGTGAGGACAGACAGGGGGCAGCAGAAGGACCCAGACCCAGGGCCCACCGCCCCCAGGCCCACCGGGCCCCCCCCCCCCCCCACAGGGCACCGCACTCTCTCATACATAGCTCCTATCGCCCACACATATACACACACGTACAGACATACATACATACTTACAGATACACACCCACACACAGATACATACCCCGCTCACAGATACATACCCACACACACATACACACTTACAGATACATAGTCACACACATACACATACATATCCAGATACACACCCACACACTCACATACACATACATAAATACCCACACATACAAAAACATATATACATACTCACACATACACACCCACACACATATACACATACACGTACACGCACCTTCCTCAACCCCCTAACCCCCACAGCCCACCACCCCCCTATCTACCTCCCCATCCACCCCGCCCCGTCCCCCACCACCCACCCACCTCCCCCGCCACCCCCACCCATCCACCCCACCCCCCTGTCCCCCACCACCACAACCACCCACCCCCAATGCCCTGAATTCCGGGGCAGCAACCAGACACCAGGGCGTGCACCGACCCAGGCCGCGGCAGCACGCCCGAGCCGACCGGCCCCCCCCAGCCAGGTCGACCCCTCACCCTCACGGAAGGGGAGAGCCCCCAGGCACCAGGGCCAGGGCCCCCAGCCACACCCCGCCCCAGGACACCCCGGCCGCCCGGACATGAACCGGCACCCACAGACCCCGGCCCCCCGGGGCCCCCGCCCCACCTGCCGCCAGACAGCCCCAACAAACCGGCGGCCCCCCCACCCCCAATCCAACCAAACACGAAGACAGCCCCCAGCGAAGCAGCCCAGATCCCGACCCCAAGACAGTGCAACCACCTGCCGCCATCAGGCCCCCCCCCACCAACCACCGACCCTCAAAGAGGAGAGGCCCCCCCCCCACCAACCACCGACCCTCAAAGAGGAGAGGCCCCCCCCACCAACAACCGACCCTCAAAGAGGAGAGGCCCTCATCTTCCCCTGACATTAAGTGATGGAGCTGATCACAGGGGACCAGAGGGAACCAGATTCAGCTGATTGATCCTCTGAACAGACAGACATTGTCTCCAAGCTGATATGATCTAATAGAAGATTCTTAAACTGCCTGTTACTCAGATTATTTCTGGATTTCCAATTTACAAGGATAGTTTTCTTTGCGATGCACAAGATGGTGAGAACCATGTAGACAGAGTTTATCGACATGGTAATTTCACCCAGGTCCCCTAAAAGGCACAGTGTGGGAGTTGCAGGGATATTGCATGTGAACCATGTTGACAGGTCTTCACACACCTGAAGCCAGAACCTCTGCACTGGTGAGCAGGACCACAAGGCATGGAGGTAGTTGTCAGTCATGTTATCATTGCAATGTGAACAGATATCAGATTGTGATAGACCCATCTGGAACATCCTTCGTCCTGTGTAATGAATTCTATGCAGAATTTTGCATTGTATTAGTTGTATATTTGAATTCTTTGTCATTTTGAAAGTATTTAAACATATTTGTGACCATGCATTTTGGTCAAAGTTGTTAGATAAGTCAGCCTCCCATTTAAGGTCGGAAGGAAGATTTCATCTTCTACCTTTGATAATATTTTATATATCTTTGATAGCAACTTTGGGGAAGTGAGGTTTAAGAATTCTTCGACCCCGAGAGGTGGAGAGAAAGTTTGATGAGGACACTTTTTGTCAGGCTTCTCTTGTCAGGAATGTTTGAATGAATCCAAAGCTTTGATTGAAAGACAAACGGACAGTGATGAGTCCAACTTACACTTCCTCAGACCAGGTTTGAGCCACTGCTGTCCACCATGGTCCACCCTGCAGGAAGAGAGGGGGGGGTGTTGGAATGAGAGAGAAATTAGAGAGATTGTCCCTGGTAGTAGATAAACTCGACATCGACAGCCAGCTTTACCGGGACACCTCCACGACACCCTGGCTCTTCTGAGGAAGCTAAGTACTGAGAAAACACATACACAACTCACCATTAAACACCCTTACCAGGATAAATATACTGGTTTCTATATACAAGCTTGCTTATTTGTAAACTTATTTATACAAATCTGGTAATTAAGTTAAATGCAGTGCACTTTCGAGAGTTTCAGTTTCGGCCAACCTTTTGCTGTGGGTAAGTCGCTTTTCTGTTTTCTCAGGCATTAATTCATTACTTCATGCAAATACTGCTGATTTGATGCAGGAAGCTACTCAGTATTGTCGCTCAGATGACTGTTGAACAGAGTGTTAGAAGGAATAGTAGCTTTAGTTTCTTTTTGTGCTCGTTTTTGGGTCAGTTTGTTGGAGTTAATGATATTGGCCTGCCGCCGCTGGCTCTAAACATGGCCGCTGCATCTTTTAACACGGAGCTTTTCCTTTCTAGTTCAAGCGGAAACAGATGCCGTTGCCATTTTTCAATGCTTCTGTTTGCTGTCCCATGTTTGCAGGTATGTTAAGTTTGAGCTTTTTATATGTCAATTGTCTCTATTTGTCTGTTTAGTGTTCAGAGAAAGTTATTGCACTTTTGCAGCACGTGTATTGTGCTGAGTTTTCACCACTAGATGGCACTATTGGTTTGTTTTTGGTCCCACTATGTTAAAGTGCTGTTACTTTGACGATGTTGTATTTATTTTGGACATATACCATTTTACTTATGTCTGCAAAGTATGTAATTATTTTAGAAATGTTTTATTTTACCATTTGTGTATTTTATATGTAAATTCACTTTGTATTTAGCCACTATGCGATCACACACACAGTTTCGGCCAATCTTTTGCTGTGGTTCAAGCGGAAAACAGATGCCGTTGCCATTTTTCAATGCTTCTTTTTGCTGTCCCATGTTTGCAGTTTGCAGAATAAATCACACCAAGAGCATCGTCAGTCCAGCTTCCTGTTCTCTTTATCACAAACAACCGACCACCATAGGAGAGGTTACATTACTCCACATTAACACTTGGCTGAAAGCTTAATTGATAGTTTTAGAAGATTGATCTAACCAGTAAGAGGCCCTGAGGGCAGGAATTGCTGTTCTCGTGTGCGACCTACGATCACAGTTCATGCCCATACAGTATGAGGAGATCATACTAAAGATACCAGATGTCGTCAGTATGTGACAGCATATTGGGATAGATATGTTCATATATCTGTCATTATCACGGTAACTGAATTGCAAATCTATGCTAATTGTAGCTTTTACTCAAAAAGCCATGGTAGCTGTTTAGCTAGCTGTTAGCGTTTACCAAGATGACAAACCTACATAAGTAAGTAAAGTTTTTTTTTATCAAAGCATTTATATTATTCGAGAAATATGGGTAACAGGATTGCTTTAGGTAAAGTGAGACATTCACATTAGGCTATCAATCTTATAAAAAAATGAAAATAAAAAGAGAGGACACACCTTTGCTCTACCCATGCTGTTGGAAGACTGATGATGTCACCTCTGGTCTGTCATGTGACTCACACATTTCTTCTTCTTCTACCATGCTAAAAGGTTTAAGGTAACGGGATTGCTTGCAAGTTAGGGGACACAGGTTTCTTGCATAATAATACTTATTTAAAATATTATGTTGATTAACAAATATGTTTCCACATCTACAAGAGACATCTATGAACAAAACAATACAGAAGAAAGTAGATTTAAATGCCATCTTAACAGTTTTAACTGGAGTTCAATTTGGTCACCAAGGGCGGGGGACAAGAGAAAAAAAAGCATTTTAGGGGGTACTCCAAATTTATTTGGTATTTTTAGGAATATTTTCAAACTATTATTTCTCCCATTTTGTTCAGATTTGGTCTCAGGACAAGTAAATCTTACACAACAACTGCGTGACTCTGTATTTTGTAAATGGATTATAGGAAATTTCGGGGGGGGGGGGCTTAAAATGTCCTCTAATGTGATAATGACCCAGATATGTTTTTCAATCTTCATTACGTTTGCTTCTCTCCCTGTTACAATTATATCAACATTTAAAGGTATATACAAGGATAAAAGTAGATATAAAACTGAAAAAAACCCTCTCACATGGTATACACCTTGGTTTGCTATTAATCCCACGGCAGGAATGCTGCCCCCTGCACCTCTCAATCTCCTCCTCCTTCTCTTACTCTCCACCTCGATGTCCCTCACCCACTCACTCCCTCCCCTCACACTCACCCCTCAGGGCACTATACTCAGTGTTGTCACAGATTACTTGAAAAGGTAATCCAATCACTGATTACTGATTACTCATCAAAAAGGTAATCTAGTTACTTTACTGATTACTTCAGTATCAAAGTAACTAACTACTTTTTACCAATTTCCTCCCTTTGCGGACTCAACATAAGAATGACAACTGGTTGCTTAAATCATACTTTATTGAAAGTACACGAACTTGAAACATGAGCATGTTTTGTTGTTTCTGTTTCATTGACTTTACGATACAGAAACTGGTGTAAAACACGCTACACCTGCAGGCTGGTCTGACACCATGAAACTGTAACTGTTTCGTACAATAAGCTTTATGAGCGAGGCCGATCGCAGAAACTGTAAACCGTCGAGCAGGCAGGACGGTCTGGCGCATGCGCGTTTTTCAAAAAGCGAGTAACAGACGTTTGACTTCGTCTTTTCGAGAAAATCCTGTATTACACCTTTGTTCTCCCCCCTAGAACTGCCACCTTAACGTGGTGGGGGAGTTTGAGAGCCCGCATGATCCCAGGAGCTGTGTTGCCGGGGGGCTTTATGCCCCCTAGTAGGGTCTCCCATGGCAAACATGGCAACATAATTAAGAGATCACCCAATTCTGTTTCACTTGGGCAAATACAGAAATAAGAAGTAAAATTTCGACAAAAAACCGAGAATCAATGGTTTATATTTTATTTTATTCTAAAATGTATGCCCCCGAGTAGGGTCTCCCATGGCAAACAGGTCCTGGGTGATGGGCCAGACTGAGAGCAGTTCAAAACCCCCTATGAGTAGAAAAAGAACAAAGGTCGTTACGTCGCCCGGTATGGCGCAGCCGGGGCCCCACCCTGGAGCCAGGCCTGGGGTTGGGGCTCATAAGCGAGCGCCTGGTGGCCGGGTCTTTGCCCACGGGGCCCGGCCGGGCTCAGCCCGAAGGGACGACCTGGTGGGCCCTGACCTCCGGTGGGCTCACCACCCACCGAGGGAACCGTAGGGCCGGGTGCAGTGTGGATTGGGTGGCAGCCGACGGCAGGGTGCCCGGCGACCCGATCCCCGGACACAGAGACTGGCTCTAGGGACATGGAATGTCCCCTCGTTGGCGGGGAAGGAGCCCGAGCTTGTGAGGGAGGTTGAGAGGTACCGGCTAGATATAGTCGGGCTCACCTCCACACAGCCTGGGCTCTGGAACCCAACCTCTTGAGAAGAGCTGGACTCTCCACTTTTCTGGCGTTGCCCGTGGTGAGAGGCGGCGGGCTGGTGTGGGTTTGCTTATAGCCCCACAGCTCAGCCACCATGTGTTGGAGTTCACCCCAGTGAACGAGAGGGTCGCATCCCTGCGCCTTCGGGTCGGGGGATAGGTGCCTCACTGTTGTCTCGGCTTACGGGCCGAACAGCAGTGCAGAGTACCCGGCCTTCAAACAGGTCCCTGGGTGATGGGCCAGACTGAGAGCAGTTCAAAACCCCCTATGAGTAGAAAAAGAACAAAGGTCGTTACGTCGCCCGGTATGGCGCAGCGGGGCCCAACCCTGGAGCCAGGCCTGGGGTTGGGGCTCATAAGCGAGCGCCTGGTGCCGGGTCTTTGCCCACGGGGCCCGGCCGGGCTCAGCCCGAAGGGACGACCTGGTGGGCCTGACCTCCGGTGGGCTCACCACCCACCGAGGGAACCGTAGGGGCCGGGTGCAGTGTGGATTGGGTGGCAGCCGACGGCAGGGTGCCCGGCGACCCCGATCCCCGGACACAAGAGACTGGCTCTAGGGACATGGAATGTCCCCTCGTTGGCGGGGAAGGAGCCCGAGCTTGTGAGGGAGGTTGAGAGGGTACCGGCTAGATATAGTCGGGCTCACCTCCACACAGCCTGGGCTCTGGAACCAACCTCTGAGAAGAGCTGGACTCTCCACTTTTCTGGCGTTGCCCGTGGTGAGAGGCGGCGGGCTGGTGTGGGTTTGCTTATAGCCCCACAGCTCAGCCGCCATGTGTTGGAGTTCACCCCAGTGAACGAGAGGGTCGCATCCCTGCGCCTTCGGGTCGGGGATAGGTGCCTCACTGTTGTCTCGGCTTACGGGCCAAACAGCAGTGCAGAGTACCCGGCCTTCAAACAGGTCCTGGGTGATGGGCCAGACTGAGAGCAGTTCAAAACCCCCTATGAGTAGAAAAAGAACAAAGGTCGTTACGTCGCCCGGTATGGCGCAGCCGGGGCCCCACCCTGGAGCCAGGCCTGGGGTTGGGGCTCATAAGCGAGCGCCTGGTGGCCGGGTCTTTGCCCACGGGGCCCGGCCGGGCTCAGCCCGAAGGGACGACCTGGTGGGCCTGACCTCCGGTGGGCTCACCACCCACCGAGGGAACCGTAGGGGCCGGGTGCAGTGTGGATTGGGTGGCAGCCGACGGCAGGGTGCCCGGCGACCCGATCCCCGGACACAGAGACTGGCTCTAGGGACATGGAATGTCCCCTCGTTGGCGGGGAAGGAGCCCGAGCTGTGAGGGAGGTTGAGAGGTACCGGCTAGATATAGTCGGGCTCACCTCCACACAGCCTGGGCTCTGGAACCCAACCTCTTGAGAGAGCTGGACTCTCCACTTTTCTGGCGTTGCCCGTGGTGAGAGGCGGCGGGCTGGTGTGGGTTTGCTTATAGCCCCACAGCTCAGCCGCCATGTGTTGGAGTTCACCCCAGTGAACGAGAGGGTCGCATCCCTGCGCCTTCGGGTCGGGGATAGGTGCCTCACTGTTGTCTCGGCTTACGGGCCGAACAGCAGTGCAGAGTACCCGGCCTTCTTGGAGTCCCTGGGAGGGGTGCTGGACAGTGCTCCGACTGGGGACTCCATTGTTCTACTGGGGGACTTCAACGCCCACGTGGGCAGCGACAGTGAGACCTGGAAGGTGGTGATTGGATCGCACGGCCTCCCCGATCTGAACCCGAGTGGTGTTCTGTTATTGGACTTCTGTGCTAGTCACAGTTTGTCCATAACGAACACCATGTTCAAGCACAGGGGGGTCCATAAGACCACCTGGCACCAGGACACCCTAGGTCGGAGGTCGATGATCGACTTTGTTGTCGTGTCATCTGACCTCCGGTCGCGTGTCTTGGACACTCGGGTGAAGAGAGGGGCAGAGCTGTCGACCGATCACCACCTGGTGGTGAGTTGGATTCGCTGGCGGAGGAGGAAACCGGACAGACTTGGCAGACCCAAACGTGTTGTGAGGGTCTGCTGGGAACGTCTGGCGGAACCCTCTGTCAGCATGGCTTTCAACTCCCACCTCCGGGAGAGCTTCTCTCATGTCCCGAGGGAGGCTGGGGACATTGAGTCTGAGTGGACCATGTTCTCCACCTCCATTGTCGAAGCAGCTGCCCGAGCTGTGGTCGTAAGGTCTCCGGTGCCTGTCGTGGCGGCAACCCCCGAACCCGGTGGTGGACACCGGAAGTAAGGGCTGCCGTCAAGCTGAAGAAGGAGTCCTATCGAGCCTTGCTGGCTCATGGGACTCCAGAAGCAGCTGACGGGTACCGGCAGGCCAAGCGAACTGCAGCCCGAGCAGTTGTGGAGGCAAAAACTAGGGTCTGGGAGGAGTTCGGGGAGGGCCATGGAAGTGGACTATCGGTCGGCCTCGAAGAAATTCTGGCAAACCGTCCGGCGCCTCAGGAGGGGAAAGCAGGTCTCCGCCAACACTGTTTACAGTGGAGGTGGGGAGCTGCTGACCTCAACTGGGGATATTGTTGGACGGTGGAAGGAAATACTTTGAGGACCTCCTCAATCCCGTTGCCACGTCTTCCGTGGAGGAAGCAGAGGCTGAGGTCTCAGAGGTGGACTCGTCCATCACCCAAGCTGAAGTCACTGAGGTGGTTGGCAAGCTCCTCGGTGGCAAGGCACCGGGGGTGGACGAGATTCGGCCTGAGTACCTTAAGTCTCTGGATGTGCAGGGACTGTCTTGGTTGACACGTCTCTGCAACATCGCGTGGCGGTCGGGGACGGTGCCTCTGGATTGGCAGTACGGGGTGGTGGTCCCCCTGTTTAAAAAGGGGGACCGGAGGGTGTGCTCCAACTATAGGGGGATTACACTCCTCAGCCTCCCCGGGAAAGTCTATTCCAGGGTACTGGAGAGGAGGATCCGACCGATAGTCGAACCTCGGATCCAGGAGGAACAATGCGGTTTTTGTCCTGGTCGTGGAACAGTGGACCAGCTCTATACCCTCCATAGGGTGCTCGAGGGTTCGTGGGAGTTTGCCCAACCAGTCCTGGATTTGGAGAAGGCATTCGACCGTGTCCCTCGTGGTGTCTTGTGGGGGGTGCTCCGGGAATATGGAGTCCGGGGCCCCTTGTTCAGAGCCGTCCGGTCTTTGTATGACCGGAGTAGGAGTCTGGTCCGCATTGCCAGCAGTAAGTCGGACCTGTTCCCAGTGCATGTTGGACTCCGGCAGGGCTGCCTTTGTCACCGGTTCTGTTCATAATCTTCATGGACAGAATTTCTAGGTGCAGCCAGGGGCCGGAGGGGGGCCGGTTCGGGGACCACAGGATTTCATCTCTGCTTTTTGCAGATGATGTTGTCCTGTTGGCCTTCCCCGAACCGGACCTACAGCATGCACTGGGGCGGTTCGCAGCCGAGTGTGAAGCGGCAGGGATGAGGATCAGCACCTCCAAATCCGAGGCCATGGTCCTCGACCGGAGGAAGGTGGCTTGCCCCCTCCAGGTTGGTGGAGAGACCCTAGCCCAAGTGGAGGAGGTTTAAGTATCTTGGGGAGAGAGATAGATAGGATATTATATGTCAAACGAAAGATTTATGGCCCCAATAAACCCCTCCCCTTGCCATTTGTCCACCATTTGTCCAGCGTATGTCCAGTGCGCATTTGTTCCCCCCCCCCCCCCCCCCCCCCCCCCCCCCCCCCCCCCCCCCCCAAACTTCCTTCCGTCGGAGGTCTTTTGAAGTTTTACGACGGGTTAGGTGTTGACACATCTGAAGGGGTGAGAAGGAGTCAGACAGTCGGTTAGAGGGGGGTGAATTTATATTGTACCCGGAGATGGCGGAGAAACGTGTCATGAAGAGGTTATATTACAAGCCGAGTCATCCTGGTAGTTTCGGTGGGGTAGAGCGGCTTCATAAAGCGGTTCAAGATGAGACGGGAAAGAAGTCAGGGTGGAAGATGTGAAAGACTTTTTATCATCTCAAGACACCTATACTCTGCATAAACCGGCTAGGGTACATTTTCCAAGGAACAGAGTTTTTGTTACAAGACCTCTCAAACAATTTCAGGCAGACCTTTGCGATATGCGCGCGTTAACGGATGAAAATGATGGGTATAGTTATTTACTCACGGTCATCGATGTGTTTTCCAAATTAGCGTACGTGCGAGCTTGAGAAAGAAGACCGCGGCTGAGGTGGTGTCTGCCTTTGAATCCGTCTTTCGCGAGAGCCAGACACCTGAAAAACTACAGACTGATGCAGGAAGAGAATTTTTCAACAAAAGTTTCAAGATTCTGATGAGGAAACACAACATCATGCATTTTGCCACAGCCAGTGATCTAAAAGCCTCCGTGGTTGAAAGATTTAACCGAACGTTAAAGACCAGAATGTGGAGATATTTCACTGCTAAGAACACTAGACGGTACGTGGAAGTCCTGCCAGACTTAGTAAAAAGCTATAATAACACTTACCACAGCAGTATAAAAATGCGTCCGGTTGATGTGACTAAGGAAAATACCCGCCATGTGTTTCACAATTTGTACGGTACGCCTACACCACCAGAGAAGAGAAAACAAAAAAAGTAAAGGTAGGATTTAAGGTGGGCGATGTTGTCAGAATATCCAAGTTGCGAGGGGTCTTTGATAAAAAATACGAACAGAGTTTCACGGACGAGGTTTTTACGGTGTCAGAATGCATCCCGCGTACTCCGATGGTATTTAAACTCAAAGACTATGACGGGGAAGTGATTGAAGGTTCATTCTATGAGCAGGAGCTTCAGAAAGTGGATATGGCTGGAGACAGGACATATCACGTAGAAGAATTCTGAATAAACGTACCGTGAGAGGGGAAAAGCAGGTCTTGGTGCGGTGGAAAAACTGGCCTGAAAATTCAACAGCTGGGTGAAGGCCGCAGATTTAAAAGATATATAAAAACCTCAACCGCTTACACAGACCATCATTCCATCATGTACGGTTCGAGGGATAAGGGGTTTTACATCACTCTACCTCCAACGCAAGCCTGGAAGTTTTCAAAGATAATAAGAGTGACAGTTTCCGTGTAGATTTAGCACAGCACATTGACTTAATAGGAGAATGGGAGGTCGCTTTAACAGAGATTTCCTATCCACACACATGGTATAACGTACCTCATGAGAAGGCTTACTTTGACTGGAGGCGGAAGCTCGAGAACCTGGGACAGAGAGCAAAGTTTCTCGTCATTATTTCAGGGAGGACATTTCAACAGCGTACACCCATTAAAGCTGGAGCTGGAAGCCCAATTTAAAAAAGTCTATGCGATATTGTTCCCGTATGTAATCACAACCTAAAGAAATTTGATTTCCTGGCAAGTGGTAAAATCCATGTATGTTTCTACCCACCTCTGGCGTACATGATCGGACTCAAAGCCGGAGAATGGTTCAATTTTGAGGAGAAGACAGCTCCCTATCCTGTAGATTTAAGGGCTGGTTTTTATCATCTTTACTGTTACAGCGATGTGGTTCGCCCGCAGTTGGTAGGGATGTTTACGCCCCGCTTTTGAGAAGCGTTGAGATCCAGGTACATTCGGAGAGTTTGTCACACAGCGCTTCAACCCCGCCTATTATTTACCTGTGGCCAAGCAGATATTGAAAATATCGAGGTCCAGATAAAACGGATCAGAACAAACCAGCAAACTTCAGCTTTGGTAAATCTATTGTTACGCTTCACTTCAGACCCATAACCTGAAAAAAACCAGTCTATATAACTCTTCAACCCGCAAAGATATCGCCTCAGTACCAGACATCCTACGAGGGGTAACTGTTCGTTGTGAGGTGTTGCTCCGATTTTTTTTTTCTGTGATACAGTTTTATAATAAAATGACACGGTATACTCTAACCTGACATTTACAGGTTTGTGAATTATTATGAAAATCAGGTGGGAGGAGATTTACCAGGATTTAATGGAGCCCCTATGATGTACGGTAGAGGGATAGGGTCTATGTTTTCAAAATTATTTCGTTTTGTTACACCTCTGTTTCAAGAGAGGATTCGCCATTGCGAGGCCTCATTTTAAAATCGGCAGGCTAAAAACATTGCTTCTGATGTTGTCGGACACGTCGTGAGACGCGTGACTCGGAACCAGGAACCGGAGGCAGAGGATCAGTCAGATCGGGACTCATGCTTCTGGCACGCAGACCTGGAAAACGACCGCCGGGGCGTCGTTTAGCAACGCATAAAAGCGGAAGACAAAAGGGAGCAAGAAATCAGTGCAGAGAAGAGCTCCAAGAGAAGGAGGTCCAACGACATATTCTCCTAACCATGGCTCTTTTGCATACAAAATCACAAGAATGCACCATGTCAGAGCTGGACTATTCGGTGCTCCGGCTACACAGTTTCTATGAAACAGAGTCAGTATCTGGAGGTTATGCGATATCTGCGCTGACAGACGGTGGTCCCGTTGAATTTTTCATCCTGGCGATGGGGATAGGTATTTGGATTCTCGCGAACACCCTCCTTCATCTACGTCTGCAGATTGTTAACGGGGACGGGACAAATATGGCACGGGATGCGGGCGTCGGGGTGATTAACTACCCCGTCAACACCATCTTCTCACAGGTGGATGTGACCCTGGGTGACAGACTCATTTCTCAATCCAGCGCTACTCATCCGTACAGAGCCATCATCGAAACCCTGCTGAACTTTTCAGAACGCATCTCTGAAAGCCAGTTCACAGCAGGTCTCTTTTACAAAGCTACTTCTAGGGCTAGAATTCTATCAACATCGGAGCTGACGGTCCCAACAGAGGCCTGGTCGAGAGGGCGAAATTTAGTGCAGCTTTCTAGCGAGTTTCATGTGATGGGTCTCTACACGCCGACATTTTCTTTTGCGAACGGCTGTTATTAAACAGCGTAGACATGCGGATCAAGCTGACCAGAGGCAGTGATGCGTTCTGTTTAATGGCTCCGAACAATTCGGATTTCAAATTAAAAATACTAGGCGCCTCTCTGTTTGTGAAAAAGGTCACAGTCTCCCCAGCAGTGCGTCTGGGACATGCAGCGGCCCTGATGAAAGGTAACGCGCTCTACCCGATATCCAGAATCAATGTGAAAACTTACTCGATTCCACAAAACTCGAGAGTATGCAATCAGGAGAATCTTTCCTAGGCACGATGCCTAAATACGTGGTTCTAGGGTTGGTCAACCATAACGCATTTACTGGGCGGAGGGACATGTGCCCATTCGATTTTCAACATTGCGATGTGGAATATCTAGCTCTCTGTCAGGACGGGAGACAGATCCCTTCAAAAGCTTTCCAGCCGCGATTTGACCAAAGCATTTCGGTCAGAGAGTTTTACAATCTGTACACCGCCACCGGGAGACACCTGAAAGATTTACCTCTATGCATCGACAGGGACGATTTTGAAAACGGTTATAGCTATTTGTTTTTAATCTAAACCCTGACGAGGACGTGGAAGCTCTGAACCCCATTTCAAGCGGGACTTTAAGACTGGAGATGAGATTTCAGGGTCCCCTTACCGAATACGGCGACTCTGGTGGTTTACGCAGCGTATGATACTATCCTCGAGATCAATTCGAAACGACAGGTGCTGGGGATTATTACTGAATAAAAGGATGAACACGGCTGAACTGGAAATACTCATGAACCATCTGTTAGGTGACACGTTCTGCGGTGTCTGGGCTTCGGATGAATTACAGAACCATCCCCCGTCAAAGCTACCAGCGTATTATATCGTAAACACCCACCCTCACTATCTACCCGGTGAACACTGGTTAGCAATCACGCTGGAAGAAGGAGGGGTTTCCACCTATTTCGACTCCTTCGGATTAAGTCCTGACAACCATTATTATCCGAAAAGCATCCTTGGTTTTCTGGAAAATTATGGAGGGACGAGAAACATCATTTATCACAACCGTCAACTCCAACACGAGCTGTCTACCGTCTGCGGGCATCACTGTGTCTTTACCTGTGTCATAGAGCCAGTGGTTTGTCTTACAAACAAGTGCTGGCTCGCTACACAAACAGTGTGATACATAATGATGTTTTGGTGAGAAGTTTGTTATGAAATTTCACGATGCATCACTGCTTCTCCTTCGTCTTCTCCACATCAACACGCATGTACGTTACAAATGTTTAGAGATGTTATAAAATATGAATTGTATTGCTTTGCTTTTGCAAAAAAAAAAAAAATCAGACTCTGTATCATCATTCATTTTACTTTATTCACGTCAATAAATTCTAAAAGACAAAAAAAAAAAAAAACTCTGGAAATGGTGTTATTTAAATCACGGTGTGAAGTCGATCCACGGAATATTTCTCTTCGTAGACTTTTTCTTCTTCTTCTTCTTTCTCATCTCGGTACTCGGTGAGGATTGTGAAGATAGCATGTCATCATAGTCTGTATGCGTCTGGTTTTTGAGAACTCTAAACTGCTCACGAGCGAAAGGGTTTAGACACCGCACTCTCAGGGACATTCAGCTCAGATAATGTCTCAAGAACCAGCTTCCACCCTCGTGGCTGTGACTTTGGGGGTTTCTTATACGCAGCTGTTAAGTTTTTCACCAGATCAATCACATGAGAACCCTTTACGGTTTACCTCTATAGATAACTCTCCTCTGGAACTCCACCCGCTGTCGGTCTCCGATAACTTATTTAAAACATACTCTGCATTTTTGCGATCACGGGTAGGTAGGTTTGTTAATATCTCCTGCATTCCCTCTCGCTTCTCTTCCTCCTCCTCCTCCTCCTCCTCTTCTGATCTTTTCAGCTCCTTAGCTTGTCTGTCAGATCCCTCCTCAGGAGGCAGCGTTAGAGTCAGAGAATGGAGTTCATTTTCTCCCTGTCTGACCAGGTTAAGGTAACGCTGCAACAGAGTATTGTACTTTTTCATTTTTTCATAGGCGCTAAGTCCTCTTTCTTGTAATATTTGCCTCATTTTGAAATCCAAGTCTTGTTCCGCATTCTGCCGCATGCTGCTGCTGCTGCTGCTGCTGCTGGGAGATGCATTTGCATCAGACGCGGTTGAAGCTGTGTGAGTCAGGCGGTTTAGTTGATGAGGTGACACGAGATACATTTTCTGCATTTTCAATTGCGTTTATTGATCAAGCCTCCTATTAAGTTTCCCAGGAGAGGAATGGCTGTTGTTAGTAGAGGTAGTAGGAAACCACCCCGTTTGCAAAACGCTGCGTTTCCGCTTTAGACTGATCTTTCTATCAGCCAGCTGTCTGAGCAAGTTTTTATGTCTGTGGAGTTTTTTAAATTGACAGCGAGAGAGAGTAATGTTCCCTTTTAACAGATTGAGAGCGATTTCGGCCAAAGACTGAAGGAGATCCGCCGGGCAGTCTTTAAAATATTCCTTCCGCTTCTTAGGCGTGGCATAATACAGAGCTTTCAGAAAGGGAGCGTTCCTTTTTAATCGCGCTGACATGTCGTCTTATCTGTTTTTTGGAATATAAACCGGCAGGCCACTGGTTAGGCAGTACACCTGTCCTAAGTCTGTACTGTTCTGGACAGCTGTGTGTCAGGTCGACGATTAAATACCCGTGAGGGTCCTTTGTAGAATCGTCAAAACTCGCCAGGAAAATGCTTTTTGTGATGGAAAGATCTGATGAGCTAATGTTTTCATCTGAAGCTTGTCACGCGGGTTCTTGAATAAGACAAATAGTTTGAATTAAGACTGATTGTACGTGAGTATTTACCCTGATGAAACACATTTTGTGTCAGCATGAATACGGACATCTGTTTGTGGTGCCTGTACTGAGTAAAAATCCGCACTACCTCAGGATGATCTGAAGCCTCGAAAACCACATCATCTAAGACCACCAGATGTGCTTATCAGGAGGAAACAGGGTCTCATCTCTCGAATGATTCAGGCAATCTTTCACAACGTTATGTTTTTATTGGTTTCTCAGCTCGGCATACAAAGGTTGAAACGACGTATAAATCCAAAACAATATTATCCGGGTTTTCGATTCATACATTTTCACAATCCTGCAAAACACTTTTTACAAAAAATGACTTCCCAGGAGCCGCTCGGGCCTGAAATGGACATGAAAAGGCGTACAAAATCTAGGATCAAAATCAATTTCCTCCATCGCAGTAAAGTCTGACATTTCATTAAAAAAAAAAAAAAAAAAAAAAAAAAATCATCAACATCAGCAACGAGATCAGGTATTTACTAATAAACCGAACGGTACAGAGGTCCCATACTGGGAGAGCTTTCTCTTGTCATAACGATGCGCAGCTTTTTCGTGAATGAAGAATTTTTTCAGCAGAAACCCCCTTTTGTCTCTGATGATGTTTTGCTGAGGAATGTCACCGACTACTCCTTTGGAATCGAGATAGCCTCCACCAGCTCCCTCACGCTGTGTCACAAAGCTGACTTTGTCAGAAAGTCACGAGTCTGAGTAATCCCTTCACTCTCATCACCACCTTTTTAGCATTTTTCTGTCTGGATACGCATAAGTCTTCGGACTGCCGCCACAACTTCGGAAATGGTGTCACCCGAGAGTTCATCCGTTAAATCCCCCAGATAATTACCCAGCTCGAGAGGGTGTCACCATCCTTCAGGAGAAAATTAAACTGTCTGTGTCTGTGTAGAGCACCTTCTCCTGCAATCTCTCCAGATAACTGTAAAGCTTCAAGCGTCCGTAAGCTGTGGTGAAGCGGCGACAAATACGTTATTGGTTCTCCCGGGTGGAACAAGACACCTCTCGTTGTAATTCCACTGAACCAAAGCAGCGTCGTTGTTCAGAAAAGAAAAGTACTTGATCTGATACTTTCCTGAAAACAGATAACTGAAGAACTGTGCAGGATCAGACACGATCGAGGTCTGTGTTAGATTAGGCCTCTCTGCCATCTTTCCCCAGAAGCAGTTCAGAGCCAGTTTGCAGACAGAGCGAAGTGCCGGGTTAAAGCGGATTCTGTCCGCATCGAGCTGAATGCCTTGCTCCTGTTTGTACTGCTGTATGTATCTGTCCCTGCTTTCCTGATCCACCGCATCTGCCGGGTAGCCTGACGCTTCCTGTTTCCCCTTCAGAAAAGTGTGCACGTATCCTACAAAAACAGAGTCGCTTCGCTCGCTAAAGTGCCAAACTTCGATGATTTTTGCAACTTTGTACCCGAGCTCCAGAGCTTTGTTGAATTCGGGAGTGACCCACACCCCGTCAATGCACGGGCGTTTTCATCATGATCGCATAAGGTCATCTGGTTATTTATCTCAGCACAGGTGCGACAGAGAGTGAACAGCAGTTTACCTCTGGAAGATTTGTAAGGTAACACCGGGTGAAAGAGACCCCTCGGAGGGTTGACAACGGCTCGAATTAACCCAAAGTAGTTTTGAGGGTCGTCAAAATCTTCATGAATTACGAGGGATGGCCTAAAGGATAAGCGCAACTGCTGTTTACGTACGGGTATAATGAAGTTACATCCACGTAATGCACAGATTCGCCAGCACCCGCTGTGTACCGCAGCCGCAGCGCACTCGTACGGCCTCCGTACAGAGCCTGTCTGGGGGAGAGAGGTTCAGGAGGGTCAAATTCCTTCAGAAACTCGCCTACTCTCGGATCTGATTTTTTCATCTCCAGCCACTCGTGTTCCCAAATCACACAGGTCTGTAGACCGTAGACGGATCTCAGCCGATGTAATTTTTCCTCTGAAGCTGTGTACAGCTCTTCAAAGGGCTTCCCAGTCAGAGGGCATGTTTCATGCGGCTGAAAACAAATCGGACAGCCGTGGAAAAAACAACCCTGGAACTCAAAAACCCATTCCACATCACCGATCTTTGCAAACCCGTCAACAAAGTAAGGACCTATTTGCTTCTCGCCTCTGTTTAGAGCATGCTGAATGAAAAACCCCGGCTGTGTGACACATATTCCAACCACTGGATAGAAGCGTGAGAGTAACTTTTGACCTGACGACGGTAATCATCAGGAGGAGGAATGGCGAGTGTGCGAGGACGTAGAAAGTTTGTGAGAAAAACTTTCATACAGGCTGAGGATAGTTATCCGACTGAACGGGTCAACTTTTGTCTCATTCAGAAACTGATTTCTGAATCTCACGCACCCTTCAAAGAGAATCTGGACATCGTTTTTGCAGTAAAACAAAGCTTCCTTCTCAAAGTCGAATACAACCGCGAGAGACCGAATCATACCACTCCTGAAATTTCATCTGTTCGGGGCGCGACATACCTCAAAACCATAATCAGTAGGTGGGGGGTACGGTCCCGTGTATTTCAGACTCCCTGCGGAGCTGAACTTGTGAGGGAAAAAGCCTTTTGACTGAGCCTCGAACCCCATTGCTTTCGGCATATCAGAGAGACGCATGCTGAGGAAAGAGAGAGAGTCGATGAATTTTTAGGTTATAGTCCGACTCACTGAGCTTCAGAATTTTACCACCCATCATATAAGAGAGGGTTCAATACCTAATTTAACCATGGTGTTAACGATCAGGTAGCTATCGAAGCCTTTCGAATTATGCGCAATGAAGACCGAGTCTTTGTAGCGAGGTTTTCTGAAATGAGCGATGAATTTCTCCACGCAGTCACGACCGTAAGCATACCATTCAAACACCGCTCAAGGTTTTGTACAGACCAGATACGGTCCTATGCCACCCCGCCTGATCAACAAAATGTCTCAAAGTCATAAAAAATCAACTTCTCCGAGTGTTTCTCGTCTACGTTTAAAGGCTGCATGTAACAGAGTGACGATCCTGATTACCAGCGTTTTCCTGACTCATCGGCAAGGCTCTCACCACAGGTTTTACAACTGCTCTTTATACACACATGCTCTCTGTTCTCCCCGGACAATCTTTTCATGTATGTATAGTTACATTAAGACATTTCTTGTAAATATTCACAGTTACTAGCATACGTCTCACCACGGTTTCTCTCTCTCGGCTCGTTATGCTTGTCGAAACACTCTGACGAACGAACAGGTTCTGTTACAAACGATCACAGGTCACAGGGCTCCACACCCTCTGTTTACAGTCAGGGTCATTACATACAGGAACAGTAACCGCCACAGCTGTGTGTATGAGGTTATGGTATCCTTGAAAACAGAAACTGCATACATAGCGACACCAAGGAACCCTTTGAGGTTTTAATCCCCGAGAAGTGGTTTCAGCTAAGTACAAGAAAATTGGGCGCGATCGGTCACTGAAAGCTGTCTCAAATTTCGAGAGGGCTCTATTTTCAACGATTTCTCATGAATATGACTATTTTCCGTTGTAAGAGCTCCTCAAATTTAGGGACGTCAGTGAAGGAGACTTCAGTCTGACTTGTCAAGCCTGCCTGGTGCTGTAACCATCTTCCCCTTTCTTCAGCCTGTGAATCATTTATTTGGGATCTGTTAAATGTGCCAGACAAATGGAGAAACAGAGCTTGTCGGTCCTATTGTAGACGATGTAGAGGTGACGCCTCTTACGCTGTAACACCTCATGTTCAAGTGTGCATTCTAATTTCTCTTAATTCCCCTCGCGGGTCACGTACAACCTGTCAACCAGTTCGAGTCCTGCGTCGGCAGCAACATCTGTATTTGACTGAACCATTTGATCGAGTAAATTTTCAAATGCGGGGAGAATGTTATCACCATGCTGGTCAACAGTGAAAGAAAACGTGCTCTCGCACATTCTCACCGACAATTTCCAATTGAACCAGGTCATTACGGTTAGATTCCGACCTGGTTCTCTCTGCAAGATGTTCGATGACTCTCATAACATTCTCGTAGAACTCTGCTAGATCTGGTACAGTCTGTGTATTTGGAAGGTTTAACAGTCTGTCCTTATCTCAACATTATTAAATCGATCACGCAAAATTCGTGATGCTGAAGCATCATTTTGCAAATCTGAATTGGAGCAAGATGTTCTGAGTGGGGTAGACTGGGAGGAGGAGGAGGAGGAGGGGAGGAGGAGGAGAGGAGGAGGAGGAGGAGGAGGGGAGGAGGAGGAGGAGGAGGAGGAGGGGAGGAGGAGGAGGAGGGGGAGGAGGAGGAGGAGGGAGGAGGAGGGGAGGAGGAGGAGGGGAGGAGGAGGAGGAGGAGGAGGGGAGGGGAGGAGGAGGAGGGGAGGAGGGGGGGGGGAGGAGGAGGAGGAGGAGGAGGAGGAGGGGGAGGGGGAGGAGGAGGTTCATGACTGACACTGGGGTATGATGCTGACGAATCGGAATGGTAACCAGACCCAGATTGAAATGCACTCGGTGATAAATTCACATCGTTTATTATGAATGATTCAGGATCTCGAACCAGGCACTCTAACAGAAAGTTTAAGTCTAAAATGCGCGCCATGGGGTTTTAATTTTTCTGAAATCACACTGCTCGGGGATTTTCAATCATTTATTTTGAATGTCGTGCTTTACTGCTTCAGGATGTTTTCTTTCTTTTTTTTTTTTAACAGGACAAGGCTTGCTCTAAGCGCTCATCCATGAGCCGTTGCAGATCACCGTACTGAAGATATGCTATCCCACCGCGCATGAAGCTCCAGTTCAGAACGTCGGCAGCAACTGCTTTGGCCTTCCGAAGCGCCGTGTCGAAAGCAGCATTTCTAACGATGCCGAGAAGAGTCCGGTCTTCTCCCAACTCCGTATCTCGAACAAAAAAATCTAAAAAGAGGATAGAGGAAAAGTCACGTATAGGATATATATTCCCCAATTATGTACAGAACAGTTAGTGAGAACAAAATAAAGTACTTACCATTCACATAGTGGATGTCCGCACCATCCTGTGGTGGTGGTGGTGGTGGTGGTACCTCAGCCGGGCCTTTAAATGAAAAGAAAAAAAATTGAATACATACATACATGTTATAAATAAAGTTTTTCTCCACATCTCAGTCGTAAAACCTACCCCTCAGATCATCGTCAGTCTCGCTGTCATGTCCAGGATCAGCCTCAGGCTCAGACACAGTTTCGGGGTCGTGATCAGCGATCGGTGGAGATGGTGTTCTTGGAACGAGAGCTGAAAAAATAAACAGATAAATAAATTAATCAAAGGATCATTTAAGACTGAGTAAATAAATAAAACAGGAATATAGAAAGAATAAAATACATGCCTCTGAGCTCCTGGATTGTAGTAGGAGGCTCGGTCTGCGTAGGCCCTTAAAATACAGGAATAATTTAAGAAAAGGTTACACACATGCATGGCATTATTATATTTTATCCCACCATCAATATTTAAAAAAAAAATCTTACCAGTGAGATCAACCACCTCGCTTGTATTGACAGCGGTTTCTACTCGACCAGGTGCGAACAGGAGATCTTTAATATGAAGACGATCGTCAGAAGTTTTATTTATTTTAAACAAACTTAATAAACTTGAAAAAAAAAAGACTTACCGGAAGTACGGAGGTTGTTGAGGTCTCCCAAGACTTGAGTGTGATCAATGTCGTCGAAACGGCTCAGAGCTAGGAGACATCAAATAATTACTTTAAAAAAAATATATATATATATTATACTCATATGTACAACCAGGTATGAATCAGATCAGGTAAACCTACCCCGGGAAAAGCGAGCTCTTACTGCAGAACCAGAAGTCCCTGGAGTGTCTTCTCGATTTGGAGGAAAAACTGGAAATTTAAATAAAACAGAGATAGTGAGACCTCCATAATGTCTTGAGATCTCTGAAGATTTAAAAACAAAAAAAAAAATTACCCCTGGTACGGAGAGAGGATAACTCTTGTAGAGAATCCGTGATAATTGACCTATTTCTTGTTAGATTCTGACGGCCTGTGTTTGAAGGTCCTGGGACTTCACTGGCTGTCGAGGTCAGATTTCGAGTCTGATTATCGAGCCTGTCCAGCTCATCTGTCAATCGTAAAAACAAAACAAACCTCATTAGATCCCATAGACGATTATTCTCAATTAAATACAGGATTGCTTTAACAATTTACCAAAATCATCCCGGGTCAGGTTAAAGTCTTCTTCTTCTTCTTCAACTAAAAAAAAAAAAAAACTTAGTTAAACAGGGGTAAAAACTTGTTTAAAAAAAAAGAAATCATTTTTGTCTGATCAAATAACATGAAATTTAAAAACCATGGTACTTACATCGAGAATGGGTCGTCGTCGGCCTGTGGATGATGATGATTCACCGAAGAAATTAGTCTTGTCTAGAAAAATATATTAAAATGCACTTTGTTTTCTCGCTCTCACACTTTTTCAAAGAGAAAATAATTTTCCAGTCCATTCGTCCTACCGGCCATCTTGTGGTGTTATTGACGGGGTGTTTGGTTTTTTCTCAAGCAGTGATCTTCTTCTTCTCTCTCTCCTTCCTCGCTCTGCCTGTTGCAAGCTGAAGTGACATGACTGTCACTTATATCCGTGCTAGCTAGCGATTTTGCATTGTTTTTTGGTGGTTTTTAGGACTTTTGATCCTTCCAATAAGATCACAGGATCGCATGAGGTTGTTGGAGAGAGGTTGGGTCTTCGAGGAAGTGAATATTCTTTCTGAGGGGGGAAGTGTGAGGGTGGTGAAGAGAAGCCCAAAGATTCTTGTACGAATTAAAATTAGACCGGATTTACTCTTTGTGAGAAACTGATTACGGATCAAACAATACAAGATAGAAGAAAGATGACTTATTGTCTGTCCATGGTGGTGATAGAAATTCTTCTTGATAGGATCCAGCGATAAAATATAATTACACAAACATGCTAAGACGCACGCTCACGGGTAAAGAGATGTTGAGAGAACAGTAGCGGATAAATAAATATGTAGACACTCTTCTGTCTAATTTTTTTCTTTTGTTCAGGAGGAATAAAAGATTTTTATGGGTTGTGGTACTTTGTAATGTCTTCCTGAATGTGACTGTTGAAATAGTGGAAAAAGTAGAGGATGAAAACTTAAATATCTTTTTTTTTTTTTTATCCTTCGGACACAGGTATCATAGTTTGTTTCTGAGAAAAGTTTTGACCTGCTCACAATCAATTTTCTTCTAAGAATAGCATATAAATATTGTATCTGAACTAAACAAACTCTTTTTTTTTAAATTTTCTATCAGAGTGACCTGTTCATAAGACAACTTCCTATGCTGTTCCCACAATCTACTCCCAGACGTCCCCTGCTCGTATGCTATCTGATAAAAGCTTTGAAGTAGACCTGTCGAACTAGATTACCCCCGTTTATGATCCCTCTTTTTCTTCACCTACGGAGGATGCCTGACTTCCTCAGATCAGAAACCCACCCCCGCTCCCATCCTCGCACCCAGACATCTCGCTCGGATGTGACTTCCTTCTACTTCCTTAAATCAAGCACACCCTATGCGTCTCTGTATGTGAGGTCTTGTTTTCTACCAGAATCTGCCGCTGTAGCTAGCTTCAACACTCACACACCTTACAGTAGGTCGTAAATGATCAAACAGTCAGACAGACGGAGGGGGAAGACTTCAAACAGTATTTTTATTATTCGAGGCATAGTTTAATCAGAAATACTTCTACAAGAGTGAAATCAATCGCTACTGACTAGTAATAATACGGCTTTATCATCACCAACACATTACGCAGAATAGAACAATCCAAATTCATCTGCAAAGCAGAATGAAGTCTGTCCACTTCATCCGAAGGACTGAGACCGAGCCCGCATTGAATGGAAAGTGAGACGGCATCGACAAACAGCGTGTACAAAGATATTATGTGGTACTTAGTTGTAGAAAGAGAATCTTTAGACAATTCGTGTACAATTTCCGCAAATACAGAGGACAGACTGGATTCGGAAGCACTCGCTTATAGTGTGTTGCACCATAACCCACCATGCTGCATCTCCCCGACACGACCGGACTTGAGCATGAATTTTTTCCATGCGTTGAATTTCAGCATCGTAATCATACTGTATGCACAACCCAGGACTCTCTTACAGATAACATTGGTTAGAAGTCTCTTCAGCTGAGAAATAACATCATCTAGCTCGATAGTTTGACTTAACAAATTCCCCATCTTTCCTCTCCTCCTTCTTCTTTTTTCTTCTTCTTGTTTTTCACTCACTCTTCCAGCAGTCACTCACAGCAGAGAGTTGATCAGTGGTCACGGACTTGCCCGACATCAGAGTCGTAAAAGTCGCAGATCAGCTCTGCCACTCTCCGAACAGATTTGAGCTCAAAGATCAGGGTTTCCACGATCGCTCTGATTCTCTCCTCGTCGGAACGGATTTTCCTGAGGATCAACAGCTTTTGTATGGATGGGATCAGCTTGGGTGTGAAAAGTCTGGCCATCAAGCGGTCGTAATGCTCCGAAAAATAGCCATCTGTCTCAACATCAAGACACGGGTGATGCTTCTGACTGGGGTGACTGGTTCTGCACCCGTAACAGGTCTCCTTCTGGTATCTGCCTATCACAGGTTCAGCAGGTGAAGCAAACCCAGTTTCACATGTACCGATCAGACCAGCTGAGATCCAGCCGTCGACATCATCCTCTCCAGATTCTCCAGCACTTGGAGAAGTAGGCCCTGCACCTCCCCCGGGTTTGACCAAGACCGGGGCAGCCTCCTCCTCCTCCCCCTCCTCCGCTTGCACAGGAGCGGCCTTGCCTGCCTGCACCAGACTGCGATGATGCAGAGTTTCAAAATCACAATTGCAGGCCAGTTCCTCGTTGTTGAAGCCGGTTGTCGGAGTGAGAACAGGGAGGACAACGAAGATGATGATGATGATGATGATGAAACAGCTTCCTCGTGGCTGAGGGCATGAGGACAGTCGCACGTCAGCTCATCCTCGTTCAGGACAGAGGATGGTCCGTATGCAGAAATATTCGGGTTCTGAGAGCATGATAACAATGATGGAGAAAATGCTTGAAAGTCTTCTTGTTCTTCTTCCTGACTGAGGTTTTCAGAAATAAAGACAGAGAGTCCTCACTCAGCAGATCAGGGTACCCCGGATGAGGACGCTTGAACCCGGCAGAAATCTCCTGTTGCTGTACTTCTGCATGGCTGAAGTCGAGAGAGAGCTCCTTTTTATATGTCGAGGGAAGAAAAAAATAACAGATGTACTGACGCCACAACTTCTCCACCTCTCAATAAATAGTCCTCGACGACATTACGAGGCAGAAGGCGTGGTTTTAAAACGTAAGTGTTCTTCTCACGCTAACCACTGTCTCTCCAATCACGCGAGTTGTGAAACAGAGTGGTTATTTTTCCACCATTTTCTTTCATCTTCTCTATCATTGCATCAAATGGTAAGTCAAGAATCTTTCTGTATACTCCGCACTCACTGTTAAAGGTTTCCAAAACAAAACTATCTGTCGGCCGTTCGTCGTTTGTCGATTGCATGCTCGCACGGAAAAACCACCGACCGCACGCCACTGTTTTAGTCTGCCATACAGCACAGAATCTCATCTTTCGCTGATCAATTTGTGAATCAGGAGACTGTGTTAAGCGGGCACAGTCTCCTGAATCTTTTATCCCCCGTACACCAGCTGTGATACCTGTCAAGCAGCATCGTCAGAACACCCCAATCATTCGATGAGACAGCTGTCTGAGACGAAAAAGGCCCAAATTTCTCATTGCCGTCCAACTGATAAAGACAGAGTCGCCAATGTCATATTTGAAGAAAAATCCCCAGCTACCTCAACGCCGTATGAGGATAGAGACCATTCCTCATGTAACAATTCTTCCGGGGGCATCTGAGTCCGGTAAAGGTATATAACGCTCTTTTTCGGCGTAGTCTCCCAACATTGAAAATTCATAAAAATCGTGACAGGAGTTTCGCTGATGAGAGATTCCGGCTGCGTCTTCATGAGACGTTTCTCCGCCATCTCCGGGTTACAATATAAATTCACCCCCTCTAACCGACTGTCTGACTCCTTCTCACCCCTTCAGATGTGTCAACACCTAACCCGTCGTAAAAACTTCAAAAGACCTCCGACGGAAGGAAGTTTGGGGGGGGGGGGGGGGGGGGGGGGGGAACAAATGCGCACTGGACATACGCTGGACAGATGGTGGACAAATGGCAAGGGGAGGGGTTTATTGGGGGCCATAAATCTTTCGTTTGACATATAATATCCTATCTATCTCTCTTTGGGGTCTTGTTCACAGTGGGGGACGGATGGAGCGTGAGATTGACAGGCGGATCGTTGTGCAGCGGCTGCAGTGATGCAGTCGTTGTATCGGTCCATTGTGGTGAAGAAGGAGCTGAGCCGAAAGGCGAAGCTCTCGATTTACCGGTCAATCTACGTTCCCACCCTCACCTATGGTCATGAGCTTTGGGTCATGCCCTGGATCTCGGGGTGCGTGGCCGGAGCGCTGGGGGGTGTACTGGCCTGGGGTGGGTAGCCGCCCGTCGTGAGTCGGTTCTCAAGGGGTGGGTCATGGCCCTCGCCTGGGTGGGGGGTTGGCTCCTGGGCTCTTGGGCCTTGGGCTCTCGGCTCTGCCCGCCCCGTGGCGTCCGGCGCCCGGGGTGGGACCGGCTCCTGCCGGTCGTGGCTCCGCGGGGCCCGGGCCCCGGGACCGCCGGGGTCCCCGGCCGGGGCTTCCTCTGCCCCGTTTCTGGACCGGAGCGTGGGCGTCTGCCTGGGGGGGCGGCTTGGATCTGGGCTCTGTGATGTCCGCCGGCTGTCTGGGCTCTGAGGGCCTCTCTGGCCTGCTTTTGGCCTTCTCAGAGGTCAGAGGTCATATATGCATGATCATATTCACATGATCACGATGATCTTTAATCACTCTTCACATACTGGGTTACCTTGTCTTCTTGTGGTGGTTAGACTAATGGTGATCTGTAGCAGACCTCTCTTGATGCACGCCCCGAGTCTACTACTAATTACTACTAGTTACGACTAGCTATATTCAAAAAAAAAAAAAAAAAAAAAGCTGCTGAACAGGACAAGGGAAAAAAAAATAAAAAAAAAATAAAAAAAATTAAAGAAATTCACATATTGTAATGAATCTTGAGTCAACAGTAGTCAGTTAAACATGCTGTTGCACCATTGTTCCTGAAGGTGGCGCTCTAAGATTAGACAGGTAGCTGAAGCCAGCCTGTTGGTGTTGTGTTCACGTTGGAGAGAGTTTGAATGGAGAGTTTTGGCGTAAGTAAGTAAAGTAAGTAAAAGTTTATTTATATAGCACATTTACAAGTGGCATAGCCGTGCCAAAGTGCTTCACACAAGTGCAGAGAATAGAAACAAACAAAAAACGGTGAAAAGACAAAACTGCACAAACAATTAAAACACATCTCAAACTCGAGCACCAAGGAAAGACTTAGCTGAAGGCCAAGGCAAAGAGGTGGGTCTTCAGCAATGATTTAAAAATTCCCACAGACTCGGCCGCGCGGATGTGGGGGCGAAGAGAGTTCCACAGCCTCGGGGCAGTAACAGAAAAGGCTCTGTCCCCCTGGTTTTTAACCTGGTCCTGGGAAATGAAGAGGAGGCGTTGGTCAGACGACCCGTAACGCTCTGGAAGAGTTGAGGGGGCAGAGAAGATCGGTCAGGTAGGGAGGGGGGGCGAGGAGATGAAGAGATTTAAAACTGTTAAAAGAATTTTGAAATCAATACGGTAGCGGATGGGGAGCCAGTGAAGGGAAGCGAGAACCGGAGTGATGTGAGCGTGTTTTTTGGTGGAGGTGAGGAGTCGGGGCGTGGCAAGTTGAGTTCTGGACAAGCTGCAGGCGGTGGATTTGGGCTTTATCAATACCGGTGTAAAGACTATTGCAATAATCCAGGTGTGAGGTGACAAGGCGTGAATGGCCTGCTCTAGCCCCGCCTGGGGAAGGTAAGTTTTATTTTTGGCCAAAGTCCTCAGGTTGAGAAAACTTCTTCTGATGACTGCGCTGATCGCTGCTCAAACTTGAAGGAACTGTAGAAGACCACACCAAGATTCCTGACAGCTTGCTTGGACTTCAAGGCAAGAGTACCCAGGGCGTTGGAGAGAAATGCTGGGGCGGCTTTGCCAAATACAATAACCTCAGTCTTATCCTCATTGAGGTTGAGGAAATTTGCTGTCATCCATGCCTTAATGTCAGACATGCAGTCAAATAGAGGCTGGAGGAGCAGCAGGGTCGTCAGCCTTGAAGGGGAGGTACAACTGAACGTCGTCCGCGTAGCAGTGGAAGGAGATATTATATTTATTTATAATATCTCCTAAGGGCAATATATATAGGATGAACAGAATGGGGCCTAAGATGGAGCCTTGAGGCACACCGCAAGAGAGGGGGGCTGCAGAGGAGGTGAAGTCTCCCAGCTGAACAGAGAAGCTCCTGTCAGTCAGGTAGGAACGGAAAAATTCCAGAACTGTACCTCTGATGCCCAGGTGTTCGAGGCGAGACAGTAGGACCCTGTGGTCCACTGAATCGAAGGCGGAGGTGAGATCGAGAAGCACCAGGACCACAGGGCTACCTGAGTCCGTAGCTAAGAGCAGGTCGTTAAGGACTCTCAGGAGGGCAGTCTCTGTGCTGTGGCCAGATCTGAAACCGGACTGGAATTTTTCAAAGCCGTTATTATCTGTTAAAAATGGTTGCAGCTGGGAGTATACTTCACGCTCGATGACTTTGGAGAGGAAGGGCAGTTTGGAGATGGGCCTGAAGTTTGTAACGGAGGAGGGGTCGAGGTGGGCTTTTGTAATAGAGGGTGCACCGCAGCATGCTTGAACGCTGGCGGGACACAACCAGTGGACAAGATGCAGTTGACTATTGAGAGGAGGAAGGGGGCAACTGAGTCAAGGACTGTTGGATCCTTGAGAAGGCGCGAAGGTAGGCAGTCAGAGGGGCAGTTGGAAGGCCGCAGATGCCTGACTGTGGCAGAGAGAGAAGCTACCGAGGCAGGTTCAAACCGTGAGAATGTTGCTGACAGGGGGAGGGGGGAGGGATGGGGGGTGAGAAGGGGGCAGTAGAGGGCCTGAGTGCGGCGATCTGCTAATGAAGAATTGTTGGAAGCGATCACAGAGGGCAGTGGAGGGCCTGACGGGGGGATCATTACGGGGGTTGATGAGGGAATTCAGTGTGTGAAAGAGAACCTGGGGTTTGTGACAGTTAGAGGAAATCAGATTAGAGATGTGCTGAGACTTCGCATGTTTCACAGCTCGATGGTAGGCTGTCAGGGAACTGCGGAGGATTTGAAGGGAAACGAGGAGGCGGTCCTTCTTCCATTTGCGCTCAGCGAGTCTGCAGATGCGCCTGAGGGCACGCGTGGTAGCGTTTAGCCAAGGTGTGGTCTGAGTTTTGGGACACTTGGGTTTGAGAGGAGCAATGAAGTCCAGAATTGATTTGCAGACTGAGGAGAACATGGAGAGAAGGTCATCAGCAGGAGCTCTGACTATAGAGTCTGAAGGCAGCCTACACACCGACGAGTCACTGAAGGCGGCAGAAAATTGCTCAGCAGTAGATGGGTTCAGAGAGCGTGAGATCAGTTTGGGGGCCTTATGGAGACTACCTGAGCATTCGATTGAAACAGAAAACAAAATTGGGGAGTGGTCAGAGAAAGCCATGGCACAGATCTCATCAACATTGACAGAAACGCCATGGGCGAGGACAAGGTCAAGAGTGTGGCCCTTTTCGTGGGTGGGGCCATCAACAGCTTGAACAAGACTGAATGAGTTAAGAAGATTCAAAAAATCCCGGGCCAGAGGCTGTGAGACACAGCAAACATGGATATTAAAATCACCACAGATAATGAAATTGTCATATCTGACCACAAGCCCCGACAGAAAATCAGCGAAGTCCGATATGAAGTCCTTGTTGAATTTGGGGGGACGGTAGACCACTGCACACAGAAAAGGTGGATTCAGATTTAGTTCAAACAGTTGCAGTTCGAAGCTAGCAAAGCCATTCTGAGGGATCTGCCGACAGTGAAAAGACGACTTGAAGATGGAGGCGAGGCCTCCACCTCTCCCTGATGTTCGGGGAGAATTTAGGAAACAGCAGTTGGGTGGGCAGAGCTCAGAGCGTGGGTTACGGTGTCGTGCCGAAAAGTGATTCCCTGCCAAAAACTTTATCAGAACACACAGTTTAATGCGGACGACATCTTGCTGTATCTGCAAGAGCCTAAGACATCAGTTCAGGAAATATTTAAACTCCTTACAAACTTTTCTAGTCTTTCTGACTATTCAGTTAACTGGTCTAAATATGTATTACTACCAATAACAGAGAATGCATGGAATCCCGCAGCTCAAAATTCTTTCACCATCTTTCACCTTTGGAATAAATATCTCACCTAAACTACCGGAATTAATCCAGTTAAACTTCACTCCTGGACAAAATCTGCAATGACCGAGACAGGTGGAACGACCTTCCTATCACTCTGTTAGAACGCATAGCCACAGTCAAAATCAAAATTTTACCACCAATAAATTATTTTTTTTCAATGATTCAATTTAAACCTACCTCAAAGTGTTTCCAGTCATTAGACTCGACTATTATACAGTTTTATGCAAAAAAATTAGAAACCTCTCTTTGTCTTTCTCTCTTTTCTGTCTCTCGCTCTCTGAGCGTCTCCGTCCCGGTCCTGTCCTCAGCCATGCTGGATGCCAGCTTTAAATAAAGGCAGCAGCAGGAGGAGACTCAGTCTCGTCCTGCTGCTAATATTAAAATCTGTTCGGATAGTAAAAGGCTACAATCATACAATATTGCACGCCCCAGCTGCTGAACAGGACAAGGGGAAAAAAAAAAAAAAGAAACCAAGAAAAAGTCTTGCTACCCTCCAGAAATCCAAACTAGAAGGAGGCCTAGACGCTCCCAACTTCATGCAGTATTATTTGGCTAATCAACTACAGTTTGTCAGTAAGTGGATGAATCCTACTGAGGAGTCTACCTCCTGGATAGAACTGGAACAGATCGACTGTAATAAAATTCAACTTGCCGATTTGCCTTTTAAAACTACCACCACAAAGCACCATAGCTGCTTCAAGAACCCACTGATAGCCTCTACATTATCTGCATGGTGGAAAGGTCTGGAAACAACAGGATCCACCCTGGAACCCTGCGCTCTCTCTCCGATCTGGCATAACCCTGACTTTGTAAATACAAACAACACTATACTTCAAAACATGGGAAGAGAAGGGAATCACGCGTCTCCATCACATCTTTTTTTTTTATTTAACCTTTATTTAACCAGGAGAATCCCGTTGAGATTAAAACCCTCTTTTTCAAGGGAGTCCTGGCCAAGAGGCAGCAAAGTTACAACTGTTACAATAAAAACATCCAAACAATATCCATATCAAATTACATAAAACAATTACTATTTAAAGAGTCCATTTCAAGAGCTCTCAGTCTGGCTTCAAATGTGTTCAATGAAATAAGCTCAGTTAAATTCCAGTTTTGTTTTTTTTTTGCAACATATTCCATGTAGAGGGAGCAGAGTGGATGGAGCTAAAGGAACACAGAGCAACAAACGATCATTTGACCGCGAGTCGTAAGAATCAACACTTCTTCGTGTGATTAAGTTGCATATGTAGGAGGGCAGTAGATGTAGAATAATTTTATAATATTCTTTACATCATGCTTATTATATTATGTTATTTACTATTGTTCATGTAATGCATGTCTCTATTAGTTATAGTATGCTAGTAGACACAGGCGTAGAAAAGACATGTATCCTTTTTCTGTTCGCCAGCCTGCCATTTTTCATTTTTACGGCAGCCTCTTGGCAGCTGGACAGTTTGTTTTTTCTAAAATCTAAGACTACAGGTCAATTGTCTCTCTGTCTCCCTCTGGTGCAAATGAGGCTCATTGGACAAGAAATGTAACACTATGATTTGTTGCACAACACCTGGCATTTGGAGACTTGGAGGCTGAGAGGGCCTCTCAAGGGGTCACGGACATTGACCTTTGTAGGGAGGGGGGAGTGATTGTGTCTTGACGAAGACTCAACTAAGAATCAACGAATGGTTTTGAGCAATTGTGTCTTGACGAAGACTCAACTAAGACTCAACGAATGGTTTTGAACAATTGTGTCTTGACGAAGAATCAATTGAGAAGCAACAAACTCCCAAGAAATAGTATAAATAGATGGAGCGGAGAGCGATCGGCGCGTCAGTTCTTTGGTCGGCCTGACTGCCTGGAGGTTTTTTGGGAATAAAGTCCTCCTTTTGCATTCTGACTCTGACTCTGCCTGATTTTTCTGAGGAGAACTACGATGGAAGACTTCAAGAACCAAGAATGGATATTGTAACCTGCCTCAGCTCTAACTGTTAGTGGTAAAAACTGGGAGATACAGATATTTTTTTTTCATCAATGCATCAATTACCTCACGGACCAGTATCAGAAGGTTCTAGGTCGCTACAGGAGAAAGGGAGGCTTGACAAACTGCAATGAGTGACGGAATAAAGAACTTCACGCACATCAAAGGTAAGTTGATAAATGATTGTATTGAACAAGAAATAGTTGTCGGAAAATAAATTATAACAAAACAATTCTTTCTGCTTTTCAGCTCTTCAAACATGAAATATCAACCACGATCCGCAAATAAATCAGTTTCTATCAAAATCAGAGTCTCTGGTTCTTTCCTTGGGTTGGCCCGCCACAACCACTGAGGTCCCGTGTTACCTTACAGACACAAGATGAGTCCCCAGTAGAAGATTTCTTCAAGGTCAGCACAGGAGTCCATAACAAAGAAGGGAATGAAAAAAAAAAGAAAAAGACGAGGAAAAGAAAAAGACCCGGCCTGTAAAGGCCAAGAACAGGGTCACTGTGTTGTTCTCATAACAAAATATACTTTTAAATTTTAAACAGGTACATACAAACACATATTCTTATGCATATACTTTTTAACACAGCTTCTTAAAATTAATTTAACCACTTGGTACTGTAAATTCAATGAACTGATGACATTTCTCTGCCACTCAAAAAAAACACAGAATGAGGGCAACTGTAAACAAACACTGTCATATAAAACATTTTAACCACCACATTCATTGAAGTAGTTCATTGATCCATATTAACATTTACAGAAACAGCACATTTCACTCCATTTAGCAACATAACTTCAGTAAAAGTTACTCACCAGAGGCTCACAGTTCACATACACTCCAGGCACAGGGCACAATACAGGGCTCTCATCAGTCCAGGATCCACGCTTTTAAGAAACAAGTGACTTGAGGGTTCAGTAATGTGTAACCTTTACAGCTTAGCCTGGGATGTGGCTCACGACTGGAGCTAGCGCCACATGCTAGCGCCGAATGCTAACGCCAAATGCTACTCACGTTCTCCTCCATTTCCGTTGTTAAACACACGGTCCGCTCATCTACCATGAAAAGGGAAGGGCTCCACTCTTTGCTCCAACCATAAAAGTGACTTAGGCTTGGAAAATCTGGCTCTTTTAGACAAAAAAAGGCGTAGTCTGCAGCAGAAGCTAACAAGCGCTGCCTCTCACACGATGCGGCAGAGAGAGAGAGAAAAACCGGAAGCTCACAGGCACGTACGCCCTGGTGTCGTCTGATTGGTTACACCATTACATCATCTCCTCATGTCACCCGAATCTTTTACAATAAAAAACACTTTTGACACACTTGAAATGAAATAATACTCTTTTTTAAACAAATAAACTTCTCTGTGTTGATCTTTTTAATCTTTTAACATATTTATGATTTTTAACCATAAATCCTATTTATTCACTATTTATTCAGGACTGTAACTTATTTGTCACATGAAGAAAAATATGAATTTATTAATTTATTGATCTAATAAATCAATTGGTGAGGTGGACTGTTCATGAGGCCTGGTAACCTGGGTTACAATATACTTGAAGATTTTACGTTTTTTCTGGAATATATGTTTGTGGGGTTTTTTGCACTGTGACTGGCCTAGGATACTTTTTAAATAAAATTCCACAACATATTATTGGCGAGCCAGCCAGGAGGAGTAACCGGAGATTGATTTTTATCTGTGGAGGACTGACTCAGCACACTGTGGCCACAACAATTGGAGGTAAGCAGATTAATTTATTCTGTGTCTAAATTTTTTGTGTGCTTATGTCTGGTCTCTGCCCAGGTGAAATCTAAAACCGGATTAAATTAATCCAAAAGAACCTAGTTAAAGTTAAAAAGTGATTTTTAAAGATAAAAACACAATTTGATTTAAAACAAATTCAGAGGGGGAGTTCGGAGTCAGAATGCAAAAAACGACCAAACCGCATAAGAGTAACAACCATGGTGCAGAAAGAGTCTGCTTGCTAAGGGTAAAAAGGGGCCGCTTGCATGCGCGGACTGTCTTCAGGCTGCTATGTGTCTTAACTTCTGAGGGGGAAGCGACACCGCGGCTAGAGAAGGGTCGGCTAAGTATAAGGGCAGGAGCTGCTTGAGGATAATTCTCCTAAGAGGGGAGTAGGCGCCAGTGTGGAGATGCGGATACCGCTAAGGGTTTGTTAGACAGGAACAACTGTAAATCAATACTTTAGATAATGTTCAAAATTTTACATGGAGTAAAATGCATGCAAATTTGCTTGGTTGAATAACAAACATTATTTACTCAACCAAATTAAAGGAAAATAATTTAGGCAATTTTATAAAAGATTAAGTACTTTAAAATTTTAGTGATCTTTATTAAAAAAAAAAGAGAATTTTGTAGTTAAGTGATGTTTATTTTGAAATAATTAAGGTAACGATTACTCATAGTTTTTATGTGTAAATGGTTGCCAAGGCTGTTCTAAGCAAATAGCGCTCTATACTATTTTGGATGCGAGTGTGTTGTTTCTGTGTAATTTAACCTTAGGGCTGAATGGGTAATCTCTGCCATAAATAAATTCTTCCAAGAGGGGAGAGGGTGTAAAACAGGAGTGGGTCCCTTACGGACGGCCGGTCCAACCTATGAGAGGTTAATTTGTTGACTCAGCTGAGAGACTGGGCTGTCAAAGTGAACTCTGGGTCTGAAGCATAGGTTGTAAACCAGTAAACCTTCTCCCAGGAGAGGAGAAAGTGTACACAAGAGACTCCAGGAGAGGGTCAAGTACGGATGGATCTGTCCCAACTGCGGTTACCGCCAAAGGTCAATTTGTCGGCTCAGCTGTGAGCTGGACCGTCAAAGCGAATTTTGGGGCTGAAAGGGTGGTTGTAAAACAAAAAGCCTTCTGACGCGGAGGAGGTAATTGTGTCTATGTCTGAGTAAGAGTGTGTAAAAAGAGCAAGTGAGTGTTAGAAGGATGTGAGGAAAGGAGAAGGGGTGACTGTGCGTATGAGACTGTCTGTGAGAGTTTGAAGGAGAGCAGATGGTAAAAGGAGCAGAAACTTTGGCCAAAAAAGTACATATGTAAATAAAATGTGCATGTGATCATAGGGTATTTTAGTAAAATTGTATAAATAGTGTAAATAGACAGAAAAGGAAGACTGACTAAATTGTGAAGGTGGAAAAGTTGCAGCAGGTTGGCCTTCAAACGAGACGATTAAAGAGTATTTTAAATGCTGCAGCTTTTGTGACGTTAAAGTTTTTGTTATGAAACTGGTATGGATATTTATAGATAGGAAATTGTATTTAGGATGATGGCAGAAACTAAGAGATCAAATTTAGAACCCTATAGTACAGGGCTGCGTAAAAGAGGACGCTGAGAATAGAGTCAACCTGGGGGAGTGACTGCTAGTGAGAAGAGGCAGCAGTGATAAGGAGTATTTATTACTCTCCTGAGAACATAGATGAGATATTGAGATGCATGAAATAACTTATTATTGGATAGAATGTAGATATAAAAACGAAAACTGAATTTGAATTGTGGCAAAATCGGCAGGAAATCATTCAGAAAACTGTGGCATTTGACCAGATGTGTTATTCTAACAAGTGCAGGGGGAATTCCCCGACGTGCTCTGGACACGGGGATCAGGAGCTGCTGGAATGCAGGGGGGTTGGACGCGTTATCTTCGCAGCTGAAGTGAAGCACCATCAAGGCGGGCCACTTTGCTGCTAAGTAATCTATTACGGCACGGAGTGGCAGTAAAATCCATGGTTGGATATCAGTCATTCCATGAATGGGTAACAGGTTTCTCACGGATTGGTTCGTATCTCAGTTTAGGCTTACGGTTTTATTTCAGTATGTATTTTTGCATCCTGAAAAAAAGAGAGAAAAAGACTTTAAACGAAAGGTATTTTCTTTTTTTCTTTTTTTGAAGTTTTGAATGTAACTACATGAAGAAAAATACACAGATTTAAATTTAAAAATGCCTCGACAAACTTTTCCTTCTCGTTCTTCTCCACTCCTCCACTCGCCATGGCTTTCTGAAATGGGTGATTTATGTTCTGCAGGTGAGCGCTCCTCTTGCTCCTCTGGCTCAGATTTCACACAAAGGCAGGAGGAGGGAGTGGGAGAGCCAGTGATTGGGCAGCTACTCGCAGGGTGGGGATTTCCTTAGCAGAGTGCTTATTTATGCAGGCAGACAGACATAGAGATCTGTTCTGCAAGTAGGTGGCCAGCTGTAAGAAATTAATTAATTAAGCAACGACAGACCGTAGTTTATAGGCGAATTGATCTATGTATGTTGTACCGAAGGGTTTGGTACAAAACCAAGAACCGCAGCATGCCTAATGATTATATTAGAGAACTAGTATTGAGAACAGCAGTTCTAAAAAAAATAAATAAATAAATAATTTATTGTACTAATATAAACTACCCCCACAGACACAGAAGGGGAGATGCCAAGAGAGCCAGCTGTGTGGAAAGAGTCATGGGATTTAAAATGGATCAAGAGGACAACAGGAGGCACAGGTACTAATATGACAGCACCCAAAATTTGAAAAAGAAATTCTAAAATGTATAAGAAAATAGAACAACAGAACTCCCAAAGGGGCAAAATGGCCACTGGGAGTCTTTGATGAGAAATGTTGTGACGAAACGGCATCGAAGATCAAGCATTCTGAAGATGAAGATTTCAGCAACAGAAGAGAAGAGGATCTGAGTAAAGAACTGACAAACAAATGGACAACAATGCAACTTGGAGAACAGAGCAAGCAAGTTGTGACAGTAAATCAAGAGCAAGGAATGCTGCAATGGATTTGGCTGGACAGGAGGCGGAGACAGCTGACACCCGTCAGGCCCACAGCTCCTAATAGCGCCACCCACCTATCAAATTCCAAGAAGCGGGATGAGAAGGGGGGCTACACAGGCAGCTGCCAGGCAAAGGAGAGACGCCTGCTGGAGAAGAAGAGACTCTGCAGACAGTGGAGACAGATGACATTCCAACCACACTGCAATGAGTTCATCTGCGGTGGCTGCAGTAGGATCTGTGGATCCTGTATAGGCCTCTACAGCCACGCCTGACGCTGTAGACCTGACTGAAGACCTATGGCATATAAACCCCATGATCTTTCAAGATAGATGGAGCCAACAATTTTATGCCAACTACAAGTCAACATAATGTGCATACCAGATGGGGTATGTGGATTTCCCCGACAAGGAAATGGAAGAATCAAGCACTATGATGTGCCAATAACCAGATGATGGAAAAAACCAACAGATGGAAAACTTCAGTCAACTCTCGAAGAAGACGAAGAGCAAATTCTCCAACAAGTGTCACTGGAAGTATGGTCAAGACATAAGACTGATGTGGGCAAAGTCAAATCAGTAAAACCCATCCACTGCCAAACAGAAATCAGTACCCATTGAAGCAACATGCAATCAAAGGCATTGAACCAACCATAAATGGATTACTAGAAATGGGAGTGCTAGTTAAAACAAAAAGTTAATGTAACACACCAATCTTCCAATCAAAAAACCTAATTCTACAGATTACAGGTTGGTTCATGATTGAAGAGCTGTCAATGCCATTGTCGATGCTGAGACTCCTGTTGTCCCTGATCCACATATGTTGTCCCTGATCCACATACGTTGTTATCAAATGTTCCACCAGATACTAAATGGTATACGGTAATAGACCTTTGTTCTGGATTTTTCAGTATGCCGATAGATAAGGAGTCACAGTGTCTTTTAGCTTTTACATATCAGAAACAACAATATACGTATACCTGACTTCCACAAGGATATGTAGAAAGTCAATCAGTATTAAATAGAATACTAGCCTAAGACTTACAGCATATAGATGTTGCGAGCATAGTAATACAGTATGTAGATGACATAGGAAAGAGGAACATAGCTCCATCAGATAGAGGCTGTAACTCAAGCTCTGCAGCCACAAACAGTAGGACAAATGCTTTCCTTTCTGGGGATGACTGGATATGACCATCCATGGATAACTGACTATGCTGGAAAAAGAAAAAAAAAGAAAGGAAAAAGAAATGCTCCATTACGTGCACTGGAAAAAGCTGCAGACCAATTAAACGTAAAAAAGGACCTGCAGTCGGCACCAGTTCTCGGTAATGAAGTTATTCTTGCTGCTCCTGAGCTTACAATCCAGCGGTGAGCCACGGTGAATCCTGCCACTAAATGGTAACTCCTGATGAGGGTATCCAATATGACTGTAAACAAGAAACAGATAACTTTATGCGGGTATGTGATGATTTATACAACCAACCAATAACAGCTGATGTTACTTTAATTATGGATGGATCTTGTTTTAAGGATGCCACGGACAGCCATGTGGGTTTTGCCATAGTTGAACTAAAGCCAGATGGCACCTTTTTGGAATTATAAAGTACTAAATTGAGAAAACCATGCTCTGCCCAATTGGCAGAAATAAAGGCTTTTAGGACACCCATGCAGATGAAATTGCCAAACTCTTACAAGTAATGTTACTTTCGATGGCAGTTACACTGATTGAATGCCCTGCCAATCAAAAGCCAAACAACTTAATAGCTAAAAGTAATCAATTAACTGATGAAGAGGAAAAAGGCAGCAGGGGTAAGTATGTGCCCCATACTATTTGCAGTTGACTGTAAACCTTAACTATTCTATCTTTTCTTAAAGCAGCACGGGACAAGGCAGTCCTGTAAGGAAAAACGGTGTGGCTTAAGGGGTATGACCATGAACACCCTGGATGGGCCACAGCGAGATGGGTGGAAGAAGTACCAACCTATGCACCAGACAGCGGATCTGTAGCAAAGTTTTGTGTAGAGAGGTTTTCCTAAGGTTTAGTTTTCCTGACACATGTAGTTCAGACAATGGATCCCACTTTGTGGTGGAGGTAATAAAACGTATTATGAAATACTTGGGATCCAGCAGATGTTTGGATGTGTATAACCAACAGTTGCAGGGAACAGTTGAATGAGCAAATGGAATTTTGAAAGCTAAGGGAATTAAGTTCATAGCGAACAGAGAGAACAAACTAAGATGTCTAAGAATGTTTTGCTAAGTGTTGTTAAACTAACTAAACTAACACACTAACGCATCTAACACTGCATGAAATATGCATAGGGAGACCCATGCCTGTACCTTTTCTGAAGGGACTTTGGGAAGGTCTATCTTGTGAACAGCTGAGGAGTTATGTTCAACAATTGTCCTGTATTTGTAAGGTGATTTTTCAACAGGTAAAAGGGGCTAAAGAAGATGGAGAGGCTGAAATCACACCATCTCTAGAATGAGTGTGACCTGGAGAGGGGGTATACGTAAAAGGTTTCAGAAGGATTGGAACCAACTGAGACAAGGAGGTCCATTCAAAGTTGTCCTGACCAAGTTGCACTGCACAGGACATCAAGGGTAAGACTGTTTGTTTCTATTGAAACTGCTGCTGCAGGGCTGACAGACTGCCTTCAAAGCATCAGCAGACACCACCTGAGCTGGAAGGGGAAGGTAATACCTCCACGCAGGGAAGAGGCGGCTACAGGAAGGGAAAAGATGATGCCTCCCCTGCAGATTAGGCGCAGCCAGACAGAAATAAGATCATAAAGACTGATCTCCAAACAAAGCAGCAAAGAAACTAGGAGTAGAGGTCTGTTACCAAGTAGGCGAGGGAGTGATTCAGTTAGGATTCAACTAAGTGAGAGACAAATAGGCTCTGGAGATTTAGAGTAAGGAGAAGGACCGTTAAGATATAGATTATGAAAAAGTTTAACACAACCAATAGGTTGTTGCGACCGTAAAGTTGCTATGTTACCTCACCCCACAGTAGGTGGAGTGTTAGCTACTTCTGGAGAACTCCAGATAGGGGTAGTATGGAAAACAATGAAGAAAATGTTTATGGAAAAAAAAAAAAGAAAAAGGTAACAATGTGCCTATGGTGGATACCATTAGAAGAATGCTTAATGGGTTATTTGTCTTTATAGGGAAAATCATGGTGGAGAGCAATATTGACTGGAATACATTCCTGTTGGACAACATACCATCGATGACTCGAGACCAAACAGGGGAGAGGACGTCGGACTGTGTCTTCCAGCTGGAGCCTGCCCCATGGCATCTGACGATTGGGGATCTACAACCAGGACCCAGCAGACTTCGCCCACGAGAGTCCACCGGCGTGTATTGGGCTCCACATCTAAGCCACTATCAGCCTCCGAAGACCTACTACCAACCCCCTCCCAACCTATGTCACCAGTTCCTGAGACCATCTCCTCACCTCCCCTCCCTTCATGCCAACGCAGGGATGTGCTCCAGCGCAGGAGCAAGGAACGCCGATCACACACACGGGTCCTCAAACCCCTGAGACGCCCAGGGAGACACCTCTCTCCCCAACCTATGACCCAATATCATCTGACGGCAGCGACGTCAGCGACAGCGACACCAATGCTCGTGCAGGATCCTGGTTTTTGAAAGTTTGTGTTTATACTCGGAAGGACCTTGCCACCATGCCTTTGAATGATGTACGAGAGATGATGAAAGATGTTCAGGTGTTGGAAGATACACCACGTAACTGTGTGCATCACTACTTGCCACTCGCAAAAGATGATTTGCTTTTCGGCATTTCCGCTGGCAGCAAGATGTGGTTCCCGCTGCACCCAATAATACCCCAAGCTTCACTGAGTAGTGTACTGCTGCTCATATCCTTCTGTTGGGAAGGTTCAGTCAGGAGATTGATTGATAGTGGATGGTTAACCCTTAGTAGTATAATCTCTGTATTAAGTTAGTCATATAATCTTAGTATTGATCATTTATGGGAATGTGTATCATGTTAGTAATCATTCTATGTAGATGATTTAGTATATTCATACGTGTGTGCTGAAACCACATAACCTTTTTGAAAAGGTGCAAGATGTGCCGCAGTTAAATACTGCCGTTACACGCTTACAGACAAATGCTTGTGTTTGCTATGAATACATTGTAGTTCATTAGTTATAGTGGTGTAGTATGAGACTTGTTAGTCTCAAAGGGGGGAAATGTTGAATAATTTTATCATATTCTTTACATCATGCTTATTATATTATGTTATTTACTATTGTTCATGTATGCATGTCTCTGTTAGTTATAGTATGCTAGTAGACACAGGCGTGGAAAAGACATGTATCCTTTTTCTGTTCGCCAGCCTGCCATTTTTCATTTTTACGGCAGCCTCTTGGCAGCTGGACAGTTTGTTTTTTCTAAAATCTAAGACTACAGGTCAATTGTCTCTCTGTCTCCCTCTGGTGCAAATGAGGCTCATTGGATAAGAAATGTGACACTATGATTTGTTGCACAACACCTGGCATTTGGAGACTTGGAGGCTGAGAGGGCCTCCCAAGGGGTCACGGACATTGACCTTTGTAGGGAGGGGGGAGTGATTGTGTCTTGACGAAGACTCAACTAAGAATCAACGAATGGTTTTGAGCAATTGTGTCTTGACGAAGAATCAATTGAGAAGCAACAAACTCCCAAGAAATAGTATAAATAGATGGAGCAGAGAGCGATCGACGCGTCAGTTCTTTGGTCGGCCTGACTGCCAGGAGGTTTTTTTGGGAATAAAGTCCTCCTTTTGCATTCTGACTCTGCCTGATTTTTCTGAGGAGAACTACGATGGAAGACTTCAAGAACCAAGAATGGATATACTTGAAGATTTTACGTTTTTTCTGGAATATATGTTTGTGGGGTTTTTTGCACCGTGACTGGCCTAGGATACTTTTTAAATAAAATTCCACGACATAGACCAAGCATGGCCTTGTAAATAAAAATGAAGACATTGAGCTGAGGCATTCATGTACAGCAGGTCTCCATAATCTAAAACTGATAAAAATGTTGCAGTGACAAGCCGCTTTTTCAAATTGAAAGAAAAACAAAATTTATTTCTGAAGAAAAAACCCAATGTGAGTTTCAATTTCTTCACAAGATTTTCAATGTGTGTCTTGAAGCAGAGGCCCTCGTCAAGCAAGACCCAAGATGTTTGTACACATGAACCACTTCTGTGACATTTCCCTCAAGCCTAAACAGTGGGGGGCAGTTTGAAGCACCTTCTTATTGTTTGAGAACAACATCAGTGTCGTCTTGTCAGTGTTGAGGACTAACTTTAGCTGCAGAAGTGTGTTCTGGACCACATTAAAAGCTTTCTGCAAGGATTCAACAGCTTTCGTCGGGGTTGGTCCACCACAGTCAATAATTGTGTCATCAGCATAAAAGTGCATATTAGCATCTGACACATTGAGACCCAAATCATTAATGTACATTATGAACAAGAGGGGTCCCAGTATTGAACCCTGTGGCACCCCCTTGTGGACACTCATAAAGTCAGAACAAAACCCTTCATACTTAATGCACTGAGTCCTGTCACTCAGATAATTTGCGAACCAGGACACTGCATGATCAGACAAACCAAAATGATGAAGCCTTTGCTTTAAAACGGTATGATCCACCGTGTCAACAGCTTTTGACTAATCAATAAAAAGTGAAGCGCAGCACTGCTTGTTGTCAAGAGCAACGATTATATCATTAACCCCTTAAGCTCAGACCGGCCCGCCCGCGGGCCGACACTGACGTCACAACTTAATATGCGTCTACACACACAACTCCCAACTCGACGGCATATAATTTTCACACCACTCGAAAGCTTAGATTCTAAGGAATCGATATATATCCGCCATTGTAAGATACAATAACCACACGAGTCGTCATATAAACATTTAAACAATAAACAAGAAATAACAGAAACGGCATGACTCACCGTTTGTGGCTCATAATTATCCACAGATGAACGATATTCCAGCAAAAACAGTCATGATCCAATCATAAGCATCCAGACAATCCAAACCAGTAAAAAATTTAGTCCAAAACACGTCACAGGATGAATAAACATTCAAAAACGGCTGTCGCGTTGTGATAGCTGCCCCGTGCGCGCGTCCAATATTCCGTGTTTTTGTCCTCATAGTTTTGTTTACAATGAAAACTTCAGCGATCCGGTGTTTCTAAAATGGCCGCTGAAGCCTAAGCTGTTGATTGACACCTCATTTCAACCATTTGAGTCTCTTGAATCCAGCCAACCCGCAATAATAGCCAACCAGAGACCGTCATGACAGAATGGTATACGACCACTTTCCCCGGGTAGTGATTGAGCCAGTCGCGTTTGAGTAGATTTTTGATTGGCGTGTCTGATAGCCAATGAACTGCTGAAAACAACGCTATATGGCATCCGCGGGAAAGTTTGATAGCATAGCAGGCAAATCCGTGCGTAAAGAAGGAAGTAGTGTCGTCTGACCGTGCGCTCCCCGTGCGCTCCCTGTGCGTCCTCAGTGCGCCCTCTGTGCGCCTGTGATCAATGCTGCAGCCGGGAGATTTGACTATTGTTTTGAGGTAAAATAATGGCGAAAGTGACTGTCAAACGTAAGTACACGCTCCAAGAAGTTGTGGAAATCTGCACTCGCCGAGACAGTGACCAGTCTGATGCTGACAAACCGGAGGAGGACAGTGAATTATCACCTGGTGATTCTCAGGCAGAGGATCTTTTTCTAGAGGGGAAAGACATCACCCTCGACAAGTAAGTACTCAGAATTATATAATTTATATACATTATCATAGTTTTTTTTTAATTTTATTCTATTTTATTTTGTTATTTTATTTCATGTTATATTGGATCATTTTACATCATTGTTTATATTACCTTATTACATTACATTACAGTATACTATTGTATTTTTTTTGGGGGGGGGAAGAAATAAGAGTTATTTTGTAGTGAATCCATTTTGTAGCTTTGCTTGCTTGTTTGTCCCAGAGTCTGATCACCTTTTGGGGCAGCGGTGTGTGTGTGTGTGTGTGTTTGTTGACCCACCCCCCTCATTTTGTTTCATAGTATGAACACCTGACCTGTGAGACTGTAAGATGTAGAGATGTAGAAGAATACAGGAAAGATGATAAAGTTTTATCCAGTAGTAAATCACTGATATTTATTTTTCTTCATACAGCAGGCCATCATCCCAGGCTGATGATGATTGGGAGCCCCAGCCAAGTACCTCTGCCGCTGCAGGGGTCCGCAGGCAGCGATGTCGGCAGCAGGACAGTACGTCTGGGGAAGAGGAGCCCCATCCCCCAACTCCAGCCAGAGGTGTAAAGAGGAGAAGAGGAAGAGGGAGGGGGAGGGGGAGAGGAAGAAGAAGAAGAAGCCCACGCCAGAGAAACAGTGACAGTGACGATGACGGCACATCAGGGGAGAGGTGGAACGATGTAGATGTGCCCGACATAACGCCGCCACAGATGGTCTTCAAGCCCAGCCGCACGCCAGGACCCCAACTCCTCACAGCGGAGAACTATACAACCGCTCAACTATTTCAGCTGTTTTTTACAAACCAGGTGCTACAGACCATTGTACAAAATACTAATGAACATGGTTCTGCACATTATTCAACACCCTCCAGTCCATGGACAGACATCAATCTGCAGGACATGCTCTGCTTTATTGCCATGGTCATTTACATGGGATTCGTCAAATGCACGTCCCATACAGATTACTGGCGAGGTGGTAAACTGTACAGTCTGCCTTTCCCAAAACGGGTCATGCCCAGGACAAAGTTCCTGAAGATAGCCTGGGCCCTCCATCTCAGCAATGCCACAATGGATGCTGAAAATGAGGCAAGACGAGGCACTGCAGCGTTTCACCGCCTGGGCAAAATAAAACCACTGTACGACGACATCAGAGAGGCCTGCAAGGCGAACTATCACCCACACCGAGAAATTTCCATCGATGAGAGGATGGTTGCCTCCAAAGCCAGGATTGGCTTGAAACAATACATGAAGAGCAAGCCTGTGCGCTGGGGCTACAAACTGTTTGTCTTGGCAGACTCCAACACTGGGTACACCTGGGACTTTTTTGTCTATGAAGGCAAAGCAAAAGGTAACACAGGGAAAGGGCTCAGTTACGAGTCAGTGATGGAGCTGCTGAACACGCAGTTGCTGGGCACAGGGTACAAACTGTATGTTGACAACTTCTACACCAGCACAGCACTGTTTCAAGACCTCCTGCAGATGAAGGTGTGGGCATGTGGTACCATACGTACCAACAGGATCGGATTTCCTAAAACAACCAACAACAGCCTTCACTCAAAGTCTCCCCGTGGCAGTGTTCGGTGGATCAGAAAGGATTCCCTTCTCTACGTCCAGTGGCGGGACACGAGAGATGTCTTCCTGTGTTCAGCATTCCACACGGCGTACACAGGGGAGACAGTGCTACGGCAGGTCCGGGGTGCAGCTGGGCAGTGGGAGAGGAAGGACATCCCTGTTCCTCCAGTGGTGAAAGACTATAACCAGTATGTACTATATTCAACAGTGTTTTATATCATTCAAAATGTAACAATTTATGTGCTTGGTATATGCATGTTTTGGTATATTTTTCTCACTGTGTTCTTCCTCTGTCCATCTAGGCACATGGGTGGAGTGGACCTTTCTGATGCCCTCATTGGGTTCTACAAGGTCCTCCACAAGACCAGGAAATGGTACAAGACTTTTTTTTATCATTTCCTGGACATCGCAATCGTCAACGCCTTTATCCTCCACGCGGACATTGCCAAGGCAAAAGGAAAAATTCCGCTGAACCAGAAGGCCTTCAGGGAGACCCTTGCCGAGGAGCTGGCCAAGATGGGTTCTCCCCCCGGAGATCCTACTCCTCCTAATGCTCCTCCACATCACAGGCTGGAGTACATCTCTGGAGACAGCACTGCCGGCCGGCAAAAGTGCAGGAACTGCCACAGAAAGACCCCAGTACAGTGTGGTACCTGTGATGCACCTCTTTGTTTCTTGGCAGGACGGGACTGTTACCGTGACTGGCATGTTGCAGAAAACTTATGGTAGTCATTACCAAGTTGATTTGTAAATAGTGTGTGGTTTGTTGTAAAAAGTGTGTGTTTTATTATAGTTTGTTTTAGTTATAAATACTTTATTGTAATGGAAATCATGTGTTTTATTGTGAATAGTTTATTATCATCATGTTTCATTCTTATAAATACTACTTTTCACATTGAGCACTTCTTTTGACTCTTTTATATGCAAAAGGTTTGTTTCACAATTACAAATAGTGTTATTACATGTTTATATATCAGTAATTATTTATGACAGTAATTCTCATAATGAATCTGAATATGGGATATGATACCTCAGAGTGTAAGCTTTCCGTAGAGCCCAAATTTATAACTGTATGTTGAAGCGTTTGAGAATAGCAGCCTTTTTTATCCAGGTGTGCCAAAGTGGCCATTTGGAGTCTCCAAATGGCCACTTTTGGATAACGCCTGGACATATCCCTACAAAAACATCTGCCAAATACTGATTTCTTGTAGTACTGCTATAAAATTTGAATCTGAACTAGGTGAGACCTCATACTCTGGTCCTAGTGTGTTTTCCAGCTCCCACAGTGCAGCCACAGTGTTCTTCTGGTGTTTTTTTGGGAAAAAAAATCAAGCGGAAAAAAAATTCATTCTGTTTCATTGTGTTCCAACATAAATAAATCAATGCCAGTGGCACTTAGAGTGATTCTGATTACACTGGGAGAAAATTTAGGTTGTCAGCTTTCAAAAGAGACCAGAACCATGCATGTGGTCCTAATGGTTCAAAAACAGCATTCAGTTTACTTTGGGTACGTCTTTAGTTGAACTTTTAGGCGAAAATGGCCCCGAGCTTAAAGGGTTAATCACTATCGTGGCAGCAGTGACAGTACTGTGCCTTTTCCTAAAGCCTAAAGCCACTTTGAGATAAGATCATTCGAGTCTAACATATCTTTTAGTTGATCACATACAAGGGATTCAAGTACTTTCGACAGGGTACACAAGTTAGATATTGGCCTATAATTGGTTAAAACTGCAGGGTCACCCCCTTTCAACAAGGGAATAACATAAGCTGACTTCCAAACTGATGGAATTTCTTTGTTTTCAACTTAGAGATTATAAAGCATTGTAAGTGGCTGTGCTACAAAATCAACTGCCAATTTCACAAAATTGGGCTTTGACAGCAATGCACTAATGAGAAACAAAGCTATTTCAAAGATCTCAAATAGGAAAAAATAACTTTTTACAATATCTACACTTAAAAAACTCAATCAAAAAAAGAATATCTATACAGCAGAACACATTAAAGCCACCGGATTTGATCACTCACCTTAAGAAAATCACTCAAAAAATTTAAAAAAATCTCTCTAAGCTATACAGGCCCCTAATAAACACAAATTCAGTACACCTGCTAATCTCACAATGGGAGGAAGACCTGCAATTTTCTTCTAGTGTGGATTTTTGGACTGAGATATGCAAAAATATATTCAATATGACTCGAAATACAAACCTTAAACTGATCCAATATAAAGTTCTTCACAGAACACATATAACTCAGCAAAAAATAAAAAAATGGGCTTCTCTGAAGCGGACATTTGTATTCAATGTGACCAAAACACGACTGATGACTGCCTGTGCTCACCAGTCCACAGCTTCTGGTCAATTCTTATCCAGCAACTTTCCTCCATTTTGAACTGCAGGATCCCTTTTTCACCCAACTTGTGTCTAATTGGTGATTTAAGCAAAATCAACCTTGGACTGAATCTGTCACAACCATTGCTCGTTGCTCTAGCCATAAAAAAACAATTTTGCGAAACTGGAAAAATGAACAATCCCTCAACATTAACCAATGGCGAAATCTTCTCATAGGATATATTTTATTGGAAAAAATAGCTTCCACCAAAAAACAACAACTGACAGACTTTACAGAAAAATGGTCACCATTTTTAGATTCATTAAATATGAATAATAGTTAAATATAAATATGATTAAAAAAATAATGTGTGAGTGGATGCTGTTAGTGCATATCATTAATAAATAGCTCAGATTATTTGTGTATATCCATCTATATATCCCCAATTCTGTTAAAAAATTAAAAAAAAAAAAAAAGGAATGAGAGGGAAAATGTTGAGGTTGTTCATCCTCTCATCAGCATGGCAGTGGACCAATATGCTGCTTCATGGAAATGATGTTGACTGTTGTTGCCACAGTCCAGATCAATATCAAACACTGTCCAGAATCATCCACAGGATCACATCACCACCTCTGTTTCCCAAACTACGGTGCAGGACCAGGGTCACAAAACGTGGTGCATTAATCAGGTGCCAAATAAATTCATGGTGTTAACAGGAATGTGAATGAAGTGGTTATTATGGGGTGATTCTGACAGCTCTGCTATCAGTCCATACATCCTTCAGTGTGTCTATACCAACACATTACGAGAGGAATACACACTAAATACAGCATGTAGACATCACCAGACTACTCAGAACATGCACACACACACACACACACACACACACACACACACACACACACACACACACACACACACACACAGCCCAAACAGGGTTAAAACGGGTGTCATGGTGATGTGGAGAACAGGAGGAAGCTGAGACGGAGCAGGACAGAACAAAGACAGAGACAACACTAAACAGACTGGGGTGAGGGACAGAGACAGAACACCATCGATAGATGAGACCATTGAAAGACTGAAACATGAGGTTAGGCAGACACACACACACACAGGTGGGACTGACAAAGCACACAGGGATGGACGAGGACACAGAAGAGGACGAGTGACCTGGACACCCCGACCGGGACAGCACAAAGTTACCAAGAGTGGTTCTGATCATATTTTTTTCCCTTTTAAAAGAGAGTTTTTCCTTTCCAGAGTCACTGTTACTCATTCTTGGATTTTCTCTGTGAAAGTGAAGACAAATGACTGTGATGTACTTGGTGAGATATGAATGAAGCTGAACTGAATTGAATGAAACTATAAAAATCTCAAATCAAGTTGACTGAAACCTTTTCATATCCAAGTAGTTGTGAAATCATTTTTCATGTTCTGGGATTTTTAATGTGTTCAGTACATCATGACGAGAAAAATCTATACGGAATGTTCCCCATCTCCCTGAGACACTCCCCAGTGGACACCTCCATCACCCTGAGAGACTCCCCAGTGGACACCTCCATCACCCTGAGAGACTCCCCAGTGGACACCTCCATCACCCTGAGAGAACCCCCAGTGGACACCTCCATAACCCTGAGAGACTCCCCAGTGGACACCTCCATCACCCTGAGAGACCCCCCAGTGGACACGTCCATCACCCTGCGAGACTCCCCAGTGGACACCTCCATCACCCTGAGAGACCCCCCAGTGGACACCTCCATCACCCTGAGAGACTCCCCAGTGGACACCTCCATCACCCTGAGAGACTCCCCAGTGGACACCTCCATCACCCTGAGAGACCCCCCAGTGGACACCTCCATCACCCTGAGAGACCCCCCAGTGGACACCTCCATCACCCTGAGACACTCCCCAGTGGACACCTCCATCACCCTGAGAGACTCCCCAGTGGACACCTCCATCACCCTGAGAGACCCCCCAGTGGACACCTCCATCACCCTGAGAGACCCCCCAGTGGACACCTCCATCACCCTGAGAGACTCCCCAGTGGACACTACAGAAAAGGTCCTTGCCTGCAGTCTGCCTTCCCTCCATGACCTCTAACCTCCAGGATCCTGAGGCTGACACATAAGATGTTGGCCGACCCCTCCCACCCTGGTCACCAACTCTTTCAATCTCTCCCCTCTGGAAGGAGGGTTGGGGTCACCAGGACCAGAACCAGAACAGTTTCTGCCCCTCTGCCACTGCTCTCATGAACAACCACTGCCAATAACAGGACATGCTGCCAGAACTTTCCAGGAGCAGAGCCTCAGATTTGCTGTGGAGCCAAGACATTGATCCAACTGTGTTCATACTGGAGAGAGAGTCCAGGACTGAGACCTCAGAGTTTGAAAGAAAAAGTCAAATGTCATCAGCATATAACACTATCTTCTGGATGGTCCTGACTAAAATAACACCGTGAATATCCTGTTTCTGAAGTGGTCTGCCAGTGGTTCTAAGCTGAGGACGAAAGGAGGATTGAGGACATCATGGTCTTGTCCCTCAACAGAGTGTGTGTGTGTGTGTGTGTGTGTGTGTGTGGGGGGGGGGGGGGCATGACAATGATCAACAGCCAAGCGTCTAGTGAATGAAAAAGAAGTTTATATTTTAATTACTTATTCAGGTTTTTCATAACTTCCTTTCCTAATCTGAAGAGGTCCAGGACATCACACATGAAGCTTCAATTAACTCCATAAAATCTATTTTCTCCATCTCATGATGCAGCTAGTGAGCAGTGCTTCATCTATGATGAATGCTGTTCAACATTAAACAGGCTTCTCCTCCCAGAGTCTTTCCAACCAGTCTGATCATCAACTGGAGACATTGTGAAGAACATCTCAGTCTCCATGAGGAGCTCCTGCTGTGTGTCCATACCTGAGAGTCTCCAGGGAGCAGTGTGGATCCTCCACTGCCGCTGACAGCTCCTTCACTCCTGAGTCTCCTGGATGGTTGTAGCTCAGGTCCAGCTCTCTCAGATGGGAGGACTTGGATCTCACAGCTGAGACCAGAGAAGCACAGCCTTCCTCTGAGACCAGACACCCTGACAGACTGGAGACACAAACATGGCTGCATCAAGTCAAGAAGGAAGAAGGAAGATCCTCCACATGATCAAGCAGCAGCTGGATCCTGACCTGAGAGCTTCCAGTTTACAGTGAGGACTCTCCAGTCCAAGAGACAGACGCTTCACTCCTGAATCCTGCAGCTGGTTGTTACTCAGGTCCAGATGTGTCAGACTGGAGGACTGAGAGCTGAGAACTAAGGACAGAGCTCCACAGCTTCTCTCTGACAGACCACAGCAGCTCAACCTGAAGAAGAAGCAACAATGAAAACCACATCAATGTTTGTCATGGACTCAGTTCTACATCTCTGACTTGGAGCATCACAAACACAGTGAGTGGAGGATGGAAAGCTGCTGCTCTGCAGCTCAGCTGAGACTGGAAACTTGAATCTGCCCACATGGAAAAGACATTTAAAAAGCTTCTGAGGAGTTCCAATCCCCCCCTCCACCCCCCTGAACCCCACAGTGCTTTACAACAGCTGTGATGAGAAGAACAGAGATGAAGACCAATGTTTTCAGAGAAGACGCTCATCCAGTCAGCAGAGAGAGAGAGAGAACACAGGGAGAACATGCAAACCACACAGAAGGACACCAGGCTCAGGCTGGGGTTTGAACTCAGGACCTTGTTGCTGTGAGGCAGCAGTGCTGACCACTGCTCCACCGTGCAGCCCTGTCCAAAGGTTTAGTGTATTTCCAGTGTCTAGAACCTGCAGGGAGATTCAGCTTTTCTCATCTGCTTTCTATAAAGAGTGAGGGAGCGGCCCATCACTGACTGTGGACAGCATGCTACATGCTACATGCTACATAGCAAACATGTGACTACTTCCTGGTTCTCTCACAAACCTCACTGATTCTCCTCAAACAGTGCTGGAGTTCAGTTGAGGGTTCACTCTTGACAGTCCTCCTCCTGCACATCGGCCCTCCTACACTGACCCTCCAGACCACACACACTCACCAGACGCTGCCAATCAGACATGGAGGCTCAAACAGGGCTGCTGCTACAGCCTCGGTCTGATGGGGCACTGGGGGGGGAAGTGGCCACCCGACCAGCTGCTGTGAATTTCCTGACCAGTTCTCTATATTCTATGTCCTTCAAGTGTTTAATGTGGGGAAAGGAACTGAAAGGTTCCGCGAATTTCCTGACCAGTTCTCTATATTCTATGTCCTTCAAGTGTTTAATGTGGGGAAAGGAACTGAAAGGTTCCGCTCCATCATGTCTGTTTGGATCTTGAATGCTCCACTGCACTCAACTCTTGTCAGAGTTCTATTTCCTCCCTCCTGACCACCAGACGGCGCTGCTGAAAGCACTGAATGCACAGTTCCAGTATGGAAACCAGCAGACGTCACTTGGAACGTCACCAGACATCACCAGGAACAGCAGTAACTTGTGGTGTCCAACCCCTGGTTGGGGTCCTTTCTTCTTCTGGTGTTCAGTTGGCGTCCAGCTTGAAGATTCCAGGACGAGGCTGTTGGGCATCATGAGGCTCCGTCTGCTGGAAGCCTTGAGACCGTATTGGTCAGAGCAGCATCGGTCCTGCTGAAGCAGGCCAAACACACATTTTAACATCTGACACACCACACACAGCCATTCTCTCACTGCTCATCCAGAATCTCGTCCTCCAAGACAAAAGCCTCGTCTGATCAAATGTGATCAGGAACGGCGATGGGGAAACAACTCAGAAGTAACAACAACAAAGTCCAACATGGAAGAGGATGCTCTGATGGGGTCTTGGACAGAGACGTGAGAAACAGCCTCTGTTTTTACTGCTGATGATTGGAGTCGAGCGGCGGGCGGCTGGTGGAGGAGCGCCTCGCTCCAGCAGCGCATGAGGAATGACATGTTTTCACCGTGAAAGTGATCAGAAACTGATCAGTTTCCATATTATATTACAGTTTGTTACAAAACAGTCAGTAGGACCAAAACAGTTCATGTATTTGATGAGTTTTGGTCAATATAAGGTCTCAAATAAGTTATTCCACTAAGCAGCATGTTAACATGTGGAATAATGTAAATTGAGCTACTGTATTACGAAAAGAAAGGAAAATAAACAGAGCGGAGGGTTTATCTCACTATTTAAGTGACATAAACCCTCACTTTTAAAATTTAAGTGAATAGTGATTCTACAGGATCTGGTGTTCCTGTTCTCCTCATGAGAATATCTGAGCGTGGGACAAAAGGTCAGCATCTTTTCCACTTATATTTTATTTGGATGGTAAAACAAGCATTTTTAAAACATCCCAGCACCCACTGTCATTGCTGCACATGGTTGGCTCTGTTCCACTGATCCTGTTTTTTAGTGACACTGTTTGTACCAGCTCAGCCTGTGACCAGTGAAGGAGGTGGTCGTACTCTCCTGGCACATGGCACCTCTAGTGAGAGAGGAAGCAGGAACTGCTGTGACACCGTTCCCTCTCCTGAACGTAGTTTCAGCTAGACCTTGTTGGCCCTGCTGTCGTGCCTCTGCTGTGCTGGCGGCGAACGCCCCCTTCCCTCAGCTTATAGCACTGACCCTGTCTTCTGACCAGCTGAGTGATGTTGTTGGTGTCACCTCGGACCATGGACGGTGAATCGGGCCCCTGCACCGGGTGTTGATTGGCCATTCCCTCTCCTGAACATAGCTTCACCAAGCTTTACTGACGCTTACTGTTAGCAGGCGGCCCTGAGCTGTAGATCCTGCCGGTACCCCTCTGGGTCCCCTAGGGCCTGGAGGGGGGAGACTGACATCCCTGAGCCTGCTGCTATTGCTCTCCTGAAGGAGGTGGTTGGACGGATTCTGCTCACATCCCAAGTGGCACTGTCACTAGAAGCTGAGGGTGCTGCAGCAGCGCCTCCTGGCCCTGGCCTATTTAAGGACGGGTCTTCCCCTCAAGGGACTCCCATTGGGTGTGGCCCCAGCCTGCCATGTGACTGTCACCATGGATGCCAGTCTCTCCAGGTGATGTGCTGTCTGCCGACACAGGGCTGTTAGGAGGAAGTGGTCTGTGTGGAGCGGTACAGATCACATCAGCACACTGAAGCTGAGAGTAGTACACCTGGCCGTGAGATGCTTCTTGACCATATCTGAGAGGGAGGCACATGTTTGTACAGCCAGACCACACCTCAGTCATCTCCCACATCAACCACCAGGGCGGCACCAGGCCCGTCTGGTTGTTGCAGGCCTCCTAGTGGCGTCATGGGGGAGTGGTGTCCTGTCTGGCCAGTCTGTGGGTCCTGTATCTGCCGGAGCCTGAACTCACTAGCGGACTCTCTCCTGTCAGAATCCTCCACCAACACAGTGGTGCCTCCACATGGGGGTGGTGTGCAGATTTTAGAGTTACTTCAGAGGAACACACCCCAGAGAATTTGTCAGGAGGACCACATGCTGTTGCCGGAGGCCCCCTTTTATCCCCAGCTCAGACATGGTTTCTCGTGCTGCAGACTCTCCTGCAGCGCTCCTCACTGGCTCTGCTTTTATGTTTGGCGACTGGAAGACCTGACTAGCTGCTGAGCAGCTGTACGGAGCCTGTGAGGAGGATCATACTGACTGTCAGAGCACCGTCCACCCAGCTGCAGTCTGACAGTCGGTAGAAAGTTGTTGAGTGGTGCAGCATCTGCAGGCAGGACCCACTGCTTTGCTCGATCCCTGCGATCTTGGATACTTGCAGGTTCCTCTGGGGGAGTTGACCTCCATCTATCCTGAGGGTGACTGTGGCAGCAATGTCAGCCCAGCTTGACAGAGTTGCAATACCACAGTGGGAACCAAGACCTTTCTCAAGGGGGCTCTGAGGCTTCGTCCCCGAGAGATCCACTGTCCCCAGCAGAGGTCCTGAACTCAGTGCTGGATGGTGTGTGTCCGCCTCCCCCGTGAGCCCTTGGCTACAGTGGGAGCCACACAAGACCACATTCTTGGTGGCCGTTACCTTGGTCAGTGACAGACTCGCTTTATCAGCCCATCATGCCTGGAGTGACACCTGGATATTAGGGTTGCTACTCTCGCAGGGAGTCTAGCAGGGAGACATGGAAAACATGCAGGTTTGCGGCCCTCCAGGACCAGGGTTCCCCACCCCTGTTGTAGTCGTTCTAGCAAATGTCGGTTTTCTACAGTTACAGTGAGTGTATACATTTAAAGTCTTTAGTGAGTCTTACTTTAACAACTGCTGTTATCAGCAGACACACACAGACTTCCGCCATCATTCGTTAACACGGGAACCAGTTAATCCATAACACCGGCTGGGTGATTGCTATGGCGCTCTTTATACAACTCGCTGTTGCACAATTTGCTTCCATCTCAAACCAAATTCTGAGAAAATTCCCCAAAACTGGGAATTTTTTCCTTGTGTTACGGATGACAGTTCTTTAGATAACACACAAAAATGATCCCTGAACAACTCCATCGTGCCTTGCCATACTTTCATGTAGAGACTCCATAAAAATCTTAAAAAGTAGGCATGTTTGTCCTCTGTTCTGATGAGAAAACTTCATTTTAATATCTTCTTCCAAATTGAGACTGTGAGCTTTAAAGTCAGTTTATGATGGGTGTGTATTGGAGAGGCCAGAGTGGGAGAGCAGCGTTACAGTGCCAGAGGCTCTCCATTTAAACAGTTTTTTTCCCCTCTCATCCCCACTGCCACATTTGTTTCTCAATTGTCACAATCAAAATTTAAATCAAAACGTAGCTACAGTCGTGACTCTCAAAATGCTTTCATTTAGTCTCTGTCTCAAACGGTTCTCTCTCCAGAGGCATTTGTTTGAGGAGAGTGCAGAATTTTCTCCCATCCACTACAATGCATTGTGGAGACGCCTGAATCCAAAACTTCACTCATCTTTACACACTCGCTGTGGCTGAATGGATGATCCTACAGAAAGGAAACTTTCAGGATAAATCCATGAAAGGCTTCTGACGCTCACAGTGGGAAAATAAAATCAATTTCACCTCTCGGTTCTGGAGAAACTATTCTTCAGCCATGCGCACTGCATGAAAAAGTGCTGATTCACTGTCATGGCTGCTGTGCAGCTGGTCTCCATGGCAACAGACACACCTGTTGTGCTGCTGCTGCTTGATTAGTCTGGATGTTTCCATTAAGACTGGAGCTCTATTGATCCTCTGTTACTCTGACTCTCCTGCTTTTACTGCTGAAACAACTTTATTGATCCTTTTTGCTCTCAATGGCATCTCAGTGACGTTTTAGTGCTTTTTAACGATTTCAGATTTTTTTTTCAACATTCAACTTTGTCAGAGATCTTCAACCTATTGAAGAACACTTTTTCAGCTTTTTTCACCCAAATCAATTTTTCAAGCTTTTTTTTTCGAAGCTTTTTTTCTTAGCTCTCTTTTTTCTTTTCTCTTATTTCCTGGAAGAGGATGGAGGCGTGGCGGTGGGCTCATTGTGCAGCGGCTCAATGCTCTTAAGCATCAAATGCCATTTTGTTAGTGTGCTATAATTGTACTGTCGTGACACATAAAGATTGTTGATATTCATTGAACCTTTTTTTTCTTACCAAGCTGAAACTCTACTCCCCTTTAATGGTCTGCAGGGAGAGAACACTATGGACTTCCTTAATGAACTAATGTTGTGCCATCTAATCAGAGTTATAAAGATGAGTACAAAATTCACAAATGACACCACAGAGACTTAAAAGCAGTGCTGTACTTCACATCTGTGAACAGGATGTTTGCAACTGAACTTTTTTCTTCTTTTTTTGTTTTCTTTTTTTAACAAATGAAAACCTTGCTTTTGGGCAGATTTTTTTTGGAGTGGATGGCAAAATTTGGTATACAATCATACTGAACTCATCATGTTCTCCATATTTGTTGATGAAGTACGTACAGAGCTTTGTTGGAGGCTTTGACCACTGGCAGCAGCCTCAGAAGAGTCTCCTCTGAAGCAGAGTATTTCTTCAGGTCAAACTCCTTCAGATCTTCTTCTGATGACAGTAAGATGAAGACCAGAGCTGACCACTGAGCAGGAGACAGTCTTTCTGTGGAGAGACGTCCTGATCTCAGGGACTGTTGGATCTCCTCCACCAGAGAACCATCATTCAGTTCATTCAGACAGTGGAACAGATTGATGCTTCTCTCTGCAGACAGACTCTCACTCAGCTTCTCCTTGATGTACTGGACTGTTTTCTGATTGGACTGTGAGCTACTTCCTGTCTGTGTCAGCAGATCTTGAATTGGACTCTGATTGGTCTCCAGTGAAAGACCCAGGAGGAAGCGGAGGAACAAGTCCAGGTGTCCATTTGGACTCTTCAAGGCCTCGTCCACTGCTCTCTGATGGAGATGGTGGAGTTTAGGTTTCTTAAACGCTTTTGGCCACCTGAACAGTGGTACCTTTTTCATCAGATTGATTCCAGAATTGATGAAGGTCTGATGGACATGAAGAGCAGCCAGAAACTCCTGAAGGCTCAGATGGATGAAGCAGAACACAGACGTCTGGAGGCCCTTCTCCTTTTTAAAGATCTTCGTGAACATTCCTGAGTACTTTAAGGCTACCTCGAGGTCAATGCCAGACTTTTTCAGGTCACGTTCATAGAAGATCAGGTTTCCTTCATCCAGATGATCAAAAGCCAGTTTTCCCAGAGACTCTGTCATTTTCTTGCTCTCTGGACTCCAGGTTTCGCGCGAGGCAGTGTTGTCATCATATTTGACCTTGTTTCTTTCAGCCTGGACCACCAGGTGGCGGGTGTACACCTCAGTCAGGTTCTTGGGCAGCTCTCCTCCCTCTCTGCTCTTCAGCTCCTCCTCCAGAACTTCAGCAGTGATCCAGCAGAAGACCGGGATGTGGCACATGATGTGGAGGCTTCGGGAGGTCTTGATGTGGGAGATGATCCTGCTGGCCTGCTCCTCCTCTCTGAACCTCCTCCTGAAGTACTCCTCCTTCTGGGGGTCGGTGAACCCTCGGACCTCTGTCACCATGTCCACACAGTCAGCAGGGATCTGATTGGCTGCTGCAGGTCGTGTGGTGATCCAGAGGCGAGCAGAGGGAAGCAGTCTCCCCCTGATGAGGCTTGTCAGCAGAACATCCACTGAGGTGGACTTTCTAATGTCAGTCAGGAACTTAGTGTGGTGGAAGTCCAGAGGGAGTCGACACTCATCCAGACCATCAAAGATGAAGATCACCTGGAATTCTTCAAAGCTGCAGATTCCTGCTTCTTCTGTTTCATTGAAGAAGTGATGAACAAGTCCCAACAAGCTGAACTTCTCCTCCTTCACTACATTCAGCTCTCTGAAGGTGAATGGAAATATGAAGTGGACGTCCTGGTTGTCGTTGTCTTCAGCCCAGTCCAGAGTGAACTTCTGTGTCAGGACTGTTTTCCCAATGCCAGCCACTCCCTTTGTCAGCACTGTTCTGATTGGTTGAGATCTTCCAGGTGGGGCTTTAAAGATGTCTCCTGGTCTGATGCTTGTTTCTGCTCTGTCTGCTGTCCTGGATGCTGTTTCAATCTGTCTGACCTCATGTTCCTGATTGACCTCTGCAGTCCCTCCCTCTGTGATGTGGAGCTCTGTGTAGATCTGGTTCAGGAGGGTCGGCCTTCCTTGTATCGCGACTCCCTCAAACACACACTGGAACCTCGTCTTCAGGTTGGACTTGAGTTTCTCCTGACACCTCTTCGATGTTGCTGACAAACGAACCTTTTGAGGACCATCTTCCCCTAATTATTATTTTTTTTTTCGGAGACAAAAGAAAATAGCTAGATTTGAGTAATGTTCGAAGTGTTGTATGTAAGGCGTTGCTTCTATACATCACCAGAAACAAGGACATCTTTATCTTGACATTTGGGTCTTTATAATCACAGATAATCAACCTAAATTATATGCTCTGTGAGAGGTTCCCTAATAAAGAATGACAAATTATTTTCTCCTGTTTGTTTTCTCTTCAGCTCATTGGGCTGTGAACGATGCTGGGTGAAAAATGTCATGCAGAAATTCTAAACTAATTTTCAATATTTACTAAGATCTGTTGTTTTTGTGTGTGAGAGACTGTAACGTCATGTGTCATTTTACTTAATAACACCATCAAGTTGTGATTTTCCAGGACTTACCTCCAGGTTCTGAGATGTGTTTGGAGTGTTTCTCCCAAATGCCCATCATTTTCATTCTCTCTAAAACCATTTTAGTGACGTCAAGAATCTGATTGCTGTAGGCCTGGCGCATCTGATCCACTGTGCCTTTCCTGTCCAATGTCTCCAGTTTACTCGTTGGGATTGGTTTGAACTCTTCAAGGACTCCATCTTGACACAAATACCACTTGAACTTTTCAAAGTCTTCATGTCTCAAATCCTCCAGAATTCCCAGGAGGACTTCTTGAGGTGAGCTCATCTTTGACCTTATGTAAGACCTTATTTCACTAAACGTTCACTCTGTGTTCATCAAGTCCCTGGAAAGACCACGGTGAGGAGCTGACATGCTGACGTTCAGGTGAGATGTTTGACTCTGAAAAACACAAAACGAGAATATTCACAAGCTGTGGCTCAGTCAGTTTGTTGTTTCAGGTTCAGTTCTATCAAAAATCAATGTCCAGTTTTGTCCGTTTGTACATTTGTACATATTTTGGATATACAGTGCCTTGTGAAACTCACGTCAGAAGTTCAGTGAGGATCTCTGGCCAAGAGGTCCAGGATCCCTCTGGATGAACTGTAGAGATCTGCAGCTGAGGTAGGAGAGTCTGTCCAGACGACAACCATCAGTAGAACACTGCACAAATCTGGCCTTTGTGGAATAGAAGAAGAAAGCATCCATAAAAAGTCTTGTTTAAAGTTTGCCACAAGCCACCTGGGAGACACACCAAACGTGTGGAAGAAGGTGCTCTGGTGCTCTGGTCAGATGAAGCCAAAATCGAACTTTTTGGCCACAATGCAAAACGATATGTTTGGCGTAAAAGCAACAGTGCTCATCAGCCTGAACCCACCATCCCCACTGTCAAACATGGTAGAGGCAGCATCATGGTTTGGGCTGCTTTTCTTCAGCAGGGACAGGAAAGATGGTTAAAATTGATGGGAAGATGGATGGAGCCAAATACAGGACAAAAAGGATAATGTGATATCATCTGTCACTTTATAAGATTTATGACGACCTGAGGAATGTTTGACCCCCCCAATAAACCTCACCTCCACTTCTGTAATGCCGCCCGAGCCCCATCGTACGATGAGCTCATCGCTCAGATATACACCTGTTTGAAATATCGTTTGATAAATGAGGGCCCCTGAAACTTCATCCTTTTTGTCCTGTGTCCTTTAAAAATATATTTGTCTCTCCGGGTCATAACACTGGCCTACAGGTCAGGAGATCAGTGTGATAGGCTGGCCTACATTTGGTGTCGTCTGCAAAAGTGTGAAGTTTGCAGACACCACCATAGTGGGTCTTATATCGGACAATGATGAGACTCGCTACAGAGAGGAGATCCAGCACCTGACAGGATGGTGTTCACTGAAAAACCTCATCCTGAACACCAGCAAGACCGAGGAGGTCATTGTGTAGGATGGAACACCCCCCTCTCTACATTCATGGGGGGAGGTGGAGTGGGAGGACAACATGAAGTTCCTGGGCACCAACATTACATCTGACCTCACTTGGTCCACACACACATCCCACCAACGGACAACTCAGAATTCACCGTCGGAGTGTTCATAGACCTCAGAAAAGCATTTGATACCATCCATCACGAGAGACTGCTCAATAAAATGAGCAGATATGGAATACGGGGTACTGCCTTTGCATGGCTAAAAAGCTACCTTACTGATAGGAAACAATGTGTGCATTTAAATGGAGTAGATTCTGAGACTCAACAGGGTACTCATGGTGTCCCACAAGGCTTTGTTCTTGGCCCCAAGCTTTTCATGCTATATATAAATGATATCTGTGATGCTCTGCAAAATGTTACCTGTGCCCTATTTGCTGATGATACAAGCCTTTATGCCTCCGGTCCAGATCTTGAACAGCTCTTGCATGCAGTAGAAAATGATCTAAAAATTCTTAAAAAGTGGTTTGATATGAATCAATTATCATTAAATATAAATAAAACAAACTTCATTTTATTTGGTAACAAAATGATCAAAATTCCAATAAAACTATCCATTAATAATAAAGCCATCGAGCAAGTCAACCAAACAAAATTTCTCGGTGTCATAATCGATAACAAACTAAATTGGAAGGCCCATATTGACAACTTAAAAAGAAAAATATCAAAAATAATAGCTATCTTACACAAAGTAAAATATTTTGTCAATCAAAAATCACTCCATACCCTATACTGCTCCCTATTATTACCATATCTAACATAATGTGTGGAAGTGTGGGGGCACACATATAAATCTATGGTCCAACCGATATTCATACCACAAAAAAAAGCAATAAGAATTGTCAATCATAGTGACTATTATGCTCCAACAAATCCACTTTCCATTAAAACCGAATACTTAAACTGGAAGATTTAACAAACTTGAGCACAGCTGTCAAGTCAAACTTGAGGTTTGGATCTGTCAAAAAGGAATGAGGCAGCTTCAAAGAACAGGAGGCGGAACCTTCAGAGCAGGAGGCGGATCCTTCCTGAGATCTGCCGGACCTGAATGAGTGGAGCACCAGCACAGGTGAAGCAATCAAGCAGACAGCAGCACCAAGCATCAGACAGAGAGACTGAACACGATCGCTTGCAACTCACCCTGCAGATCAAAGCACCTACAAACACCAGAGAGGCAGCCGGTAAGAAGCCGAGCTGTCTAAAAACCTGATGGACTGAAGAGTCTCTGCGCACGGCGTTTAGTGCACGGCGTGTTAACTGCTTAAAGCTATAGTGCATAACTTTTAAATGTCTATGAACGTCCGTTTTAGCCAAGCCACGACTAGTGGAGATGACAAAATGCAGATTAAGCCGATCAGCTCCTCTAACATGTCGCGGGATTTTTCAAGATATATAATTGTTGCTTTGCGTGTCGACCGGCGACATTCCCGCACTGGCGTGCAGGAAATTACGCATTTTACGTCACAACAAGAAGGGAGGGGGAGGATGGAGGGTCTCATAGCAACAGGCTCAGCTCACAGTCTCAGGCAGACCGAGGAAGCAACGTGCTACTTCAGGGTTTCTGCCAGACCTTTTCAGTCCGGGCGCCCCGCCCGCGCTAAATTGTGCAGCGCCCGAACAATGGAGAGGAGGAAAAAAAGAAAAAAAACTCTCCGACGGTCGAACGCCGGCAGCGTTAGCAGTGTTAGCAGCGCTAGCAGTGACACCACACGCTCGCCCGCCCCCCACCCCCCCCACCACCCCCCCCCCCCACCCCCCCAACCCCCCCCACACACACACACACACACACACACACACACACACACACACACACACACACACACACACACATACACACTCTTTTCCTGCAGGAAACACTGTACTTTGTGTGTGTAACACTGCGTTTTTCATCAGGAAGCAGCTACTGGAGACCAACGGACAACATGATTTCCGCTGATGACCACTGGGCCTGTTCATCCACTAACCTGTCAGTTACAAATTAGCAGGCACCTTGTCTCCCGGTTTAATAAGCTATTTGTGTTTCTGTAGCAAAAAAAAAAAAAAGAAAACAATAATTACCTCTTCGGAAGAGTCCATCTTTTTTTTCACCAGCTGCCCTTATTCACACAGAATAAAATCTGTTTCCAACGATGATTCACGCTGTGGAAACGCAAGTCACCGTGGCAGGTTGGGGGGAGAGGGGGACACCTGGGCGTACGTCATGTGGAAGCGCCGGCTTTATTGTTGTAAGAATGCAGAATTCCGCTAGAGGGCGACCGAAGTTACGCACTATAGCTTTAATGCCCATGTGTGCTGATTACTATCCTGGTTGCATTGATCTAAATGGGACAATTGTGCTGTGTGTGAATGAATAGTGCTCATGTGTCGGTTATAGCATGTGGGAAAAAAGTTGAGGGAAAAATGAAACTTTTACCCTCGCCTATTTTTTTTTTTCCAGATTCCACATTGAAAAACACCATGATAACAATGAAGCAGCCATAAAGCTGCCACTGACTGCATTCAGCAGCTCCTGAACTACAACTGGACCAGGTTTTTATGAGATCAGCATAAAGCACACAGATTTTACAGTGTTTAGTTTGGACAGAACCAGGAGAACCCTTCATTTGGCCATTTGGAGACCAGCCTGTGCCAATCTATACTAAGTGGGTTTATGACTTATTTGAAAGGAATCTGAATTTAAAATACTTTTAATTTCCAATGCAGGAGTATATGCAATATATGCAATTCAGCAATTCAGCAATTCAGCCTTTGGCGGTGATATTTAGCCACTATATTATATGTTTCTGCCCAGTTTTTGTGCAGAAAGTTAGCAGCAACTTATAATTGTGCACAGTATTGTGCATAGTATAAAATACTTTTTTTTAGTAAATGACTGAGCCATAACATTTAGTTTCCAACTGAAATATATTTCCAATAATAAAATCAATACAAAAATAGCCAATTATATCACAGGGAAAACAAAAAAAAAAATCCCCTTTGCAACATGTAAACACATCAAGAAAAAAAACAAAAACAATGTGCATTGAGATGTAGAAACGCACAATGAAGATAAATGTGCATGTTTCAGAATAAAAAATTGCCAAATATCACAGAAACAATCACTGATTGCCATCTGCGTGTGTCTCGCTCTGCAGCGTGCACTGCTGCGTCTTTTAGAACCAAGATGGCGGCGGCGCTCGTGCGGTTACGCTAAAAGATGTGTCCCAGCTGGATGATGCCTCGGTCACGTGTATCATATCGTATGAAAGCTCACCAGACGCCAACGAATATCAACAAACTTTATTCAAACTCCCAAGATTAACGACAAGCCCACAAGATGGCGACAATAACATTCAGGCGCATGACGCGCTGTCACTACTGCAGAGGATTATGAAGTTTGGTCAGAGGAGAGCCTGGATAGGTGGAAATTGACCACAAAACGGTACGGAAATAAAACATGTTGTGTTTGGTGCGAATAGCTTTGATATTTGGTGAAAAAGTGTGAGGAACGTGCGATCTGAGGTGCTGGCCGTGAACGTAAAGATCGGTTTTGGGGTTGTTTTGCCGCTGACGGGAGGCGGTCGGCTCAGAGAAGATTCTGCTTGGTGTCTCTTAAAGAGCAGGTTTTTCTAGTTTCATATGAGGCCCAATATGTTGGGCTGGAGCAGACAGATCTCTGGTTCTGTTGCGTTTTGTGTCGGGAGGTGCGCTGAGGGAGGCGGTACAGTGTCTGTCGGGTCGAACGCGTTAATGCAAATTTAATAAAATAACAAATACCAAAGGAAATACTACTTCTGTCAAAGGGGTAAATCTGTGAAACACTCTGGACAAGGAACTAAAAACAGCAAACTCTCTGAATGAATTCCAAAAATTACACAAAATAAGGGTCATTGACAAATACATTACAGTGAGGTAGCAAACAAACCTCACAATCCATACTTTACAAAACTCATAACCAAACTAAACTTCTGTTGTTCTTTTCTTTGATCAATCTATCAATTACTTTATTTTTTGTATTATTTTTGTCTGTCTTGTGTTTAGTAATCTATCTCTGTTCATTATTTATTGTTAGTACTAATCTTAGCGGTCTCATAAAGGGTGAAAAGGACAAAGAAAAAGGAGGAAAATTGGAAAGGAAAAAAAGAGTACAGGGAAAGGAAAGGGAAAAGAAGAAGGGAAAGAAGGGCAGGAAAGGAAAGATAAAGAAAAATAAATAAATAAATAAAAAGGGACAGCAAAAAGAATAAAGAAGGGGGGAGGGAAAAAATAAGGGGGGAAAAATCGACTTCCTCTGTCACGCTCCATCTTGACTTTTGTTTAATGTTTCTTTTTTTTCTCTATATCATGGTGAGGTAAATGTGGGCTAAATATGCTTCGGCTTCAGCCTGAAACCTTTTCAGTCTGATAATATGTTGACCATATATACATATATGTCTTTGTACTTTTATGTTTATTATATACTATGACCGAAATAAAATCTATAACCTCAAAAACCAAAAAATCCTGGTGAAGAAGGCCACCAAACGCTCTTCTTCCTCTGGAAGCTGAAAAGGACTGGACTCTCCTCTCAGCTTCTGACAAACTTCTTCAGAGCCACAGCTGAGAGCCTCCACTGTCTGACAGCAGCAGTGTGGTACGGAATCAGCTCAGGACATGAAGGTGTTGGCCAACAGCACAGGGGATTGTGGGGAGTCCTCTGCCACATCTGGACTCAATAAAATAATGAATGTGTGTGTTCTCTCCATCCTGCTCCATTCATGACCCTTATTGCTTTCTTTAGTAGAGTAATGGCTCGTTTAATATTGTGATCCTTCATGAATGTTTGGTTTATCAATGTGTAACATGTGATTTACAGGATGATTGTTCATCTGTTATGGCCCCAAGAAATCTGATTTGATACACTCTTTCAGTGTGAGCCCTCCATCAAAAGTCTCAGTGTTGTTTGATTCAGATTATTGAACTTATTCTTTTCTGTTAAAAGTCAAACATTCAACTGTTTTCATCTGTGTTCATGCTTACAGATCAGAACCAGAACAGGTGTTGGCGTCAGCCGCCAACCACAAGCTGACGTTGTCCGCAGAGATGTTCAGACTCAGTTCATGGTGTTGTCCCCCGTCGAAGTCTTTCAGCACCACCTGTGGCCTGTGCTGAGTCTTGCATCAGTCGGTGTCAGTGTCACTCATTCTCCAGCTGTCTGCAGGGACGGTGCAGAACTTCATATATCTACTGACAACACATATCTGTATATCAGACGGTTTTTCAATCATTTCAAAATTGTCGGATGAAAAAATGCTGACATAATTTAATCTAATCTGGTTTGCTCTGTTCTCATCAATATAAATCCTAATTATCATAATAACAGCAGTGAAGGTTCAACAACTGTGAGTATGTTTGTGCGTTCTCCTCTGAGTCTGGTTCTACAGAAAGTCTCCTCTGAATCTGGTTCTACAGAAAGTCTCCTCTGGGTCTGGTTCTAAAATCTCCTCTGAGTCTGGTTCTACAGAAAGTCTCTGAGTCTGGTTCTACAGAAAGTCTCCTCTGAGCCTGGGTCTACAGAAAGTCTCCTCTGAGTCTGGTTCTACAGAAAGTCTCCTCTGAGCCTGGTTCTACAGAAAGTCTCCTCTGAGTCTGGTTCTACAGAAAGTCTCCTCTGAGCCTGGTTCTACAGAAAGTCTCCTCTGAGCCTGGTTCTACAGAAAGTCTCCTCTGAGCCTGGTTCTACAGAAAGTCTCCTCTGAGTCTGGTTCTACAGAAAATAAGTTACATTTTTTGTTTCAACTAAACTATTTTCATGAAGCTTCTTTCTATATTCAGCAACAAGTCAAGCTGATCAATAGTTGCTCTAAATACATTTCATGATGACTCTGACTTCAGACATGGTCAACCCCTTCACTGTCAAGGTGTGCTCTCTAGCGCCACCTAGGTCTACCAAAATGGCCACCACCGCCTGCAGGAATGTCACAGAGTGATCAAAGGAAAACTTAGTTGATCATCTCATCATGACCTAAAAATTATGTTCTGACACTCCTGACCAACACACATCAGGAAGTTACCAACTGGCCTTTCAAAATAAGATGTTCCCTCCAGTGTAGCCTTGAAGAGAGACTATCTCCTCATATGAGCTTTAAACCCTGATCAGATGACAGAGGAGACCCTGCTGAATACAGTTCTGTAGTGTTTAATGCTGGCTCTCGGAGGAGGCGGACGCTTTTTCTATCGCTCCCTACTTTGCTCCTCCCTCCCTATCGTCTCTGCTTGCTGCTCTCTGTCTCGTCTGTTTTACTGGAGGAATCACTTGACTTGGTTTTTCGAACAAACCAAATATCAACCATGGAATTGATCAGCTGGTCTCTCTACGCAATTGATACGAGTCTTTCAACAAAGAGCACAGGAGCGGGGGATCCTGCCTGTCCGGACGGGACTCGGCAAGCTGGGTATGTGATGGACGCCCGGGAGAAGTGGAGGGGTGTCACATGCCTGGCACCCCTGTCTGTCCAGGTCATTGTGGATGATTACATTTTCGGATTTAGGATGATCGGTCTGCTGCTGATTGGTCGGGGCTGCGACCTGATCCTCTGCAGGATTAAGAAGACCGCCGCCACAAAAGACGTCCACGGGAGGACGGTCTGTTCAAATCGACAGGCAAAAGCTGAGACTGACCGTTTGTGTGAACTCTTTTGAAAGGCGGACATTTTGGGTTATGGACGATTGAGACGCAAGTTGAATGTCACCATCGCCGAGAGGGTTAAGCCAGCTTCTGTCTGAAATGTGGAGAACTGAGCAAAGGAAGGTCAAACGGCTCCTTCCACACTAAAACAAGATACCTTCTGATTGTGTTTGGCGCCCCTGGAAGACTAAACTAATCTCCCTGAAGATACAAGACTGATTGCTTTGTCTATTTTCCCTCTCTCACTCTCAGCTGCAACCCAAGTTCACTTTGGACTGCTTCATTAAAGGCCGTCCCGGCAACTACCATCTGAGTTGGAGCGCAAAGGGGAGGCGGGCCAAACCACACACACGCGTACACGGACTGATGAACTGAAATGCCACATACATGCCACACACACTCCCTCCCCCATTTTCAACATCTCCACCACACCTTTCTGCTGACGACTAGTGGTGATGACGTGTTGCGCTGATATAGCTGCGACCGCTGATCTGTTAGTCTGATAGCAACTTGTCTCATGTATCTTGCTGTGTTTGTGGGCAGGTTGGCTTTTTTTTGGTCTCTCACTTCTAATCACGACTCCCTTCGGAGCCGTGATCTGAATTGATGTATCTTTTTTTACCCCCCCTAATTTCTGTCTGAGTTTCTTTAACTCTGTTTCCTTTTCAAGACGGAGCGCCGTAATTGGCTGCCTGGGTGTCTTAAAAACCCATGCAATTTCGTTGCACTTGTAACTTCGGTAACTTGTTGCAATGACAATAAAGACAATTCTGATTCTGATTCTGATAATAACTCACATGCTTTGGATTCCGTTCTCCGTCAGAGTTGAAGTCAGAAGTCTCCTCGTCTTCCGTCTCTCATCCTCATGAAGATGTTTGTTGTCAGTTATGATGGAGTCTGATGGGAGGAAACACACTGATCACTAACTGAGGCTCAACTGGCCTGATATGGTAAATGTTCTGCAAAGCACTTTACACTGCAGTATCACCTTCACCCATTCGCACACCGGTGGAGGCAGCTGCCATGCAAGGCGCTCAGTCCATCCACTGGGGGCAATTCAGGTTTCAGTGTCTCGCCCAAGGGCACTTCGGCACGCAGACAGGGGGAGATCGGAATCGAACTAACAAACTCTTGATTGAGAGACGACTACTATCCCCACTGATCCACAGCCACCCCGATGAGTCAATTTAGAAGGATTTTGCACGATCTGCCATCCTCCCTCCTCTTCCTCCACCTGCATAGCCTCACTCCTCCTCCTCCTCCTCCTCCTCTTCATCCTCTTCATCCTCCTCCTTCTCTATTCACTCCTCATCCTCTTCCTCACTCCCCCTCCTCACTTATATTGCTACTCCTCTTATTCACTCCTCCCCCTCCTCTTCCTCTTTATCCTCATCCTCACTCCTCCTCTTCCTCAGTTCTTTTCTTCCTCCTCCTCTTTATCTCTCCTCCTCCTGCTCCTTCTTGTCTGTCTTTTTGTGTGTGTGTGTGTGTGTGTGTGTGTGTGTGTGTAGAAATTCTGATGAAGAAGGGAGAGGTTCAGAGAGAAGAACACCTGAATATGCAGAGTGTCACAATGTGTTTAGACATGTTAGCATGAATACACACACAGACACAGACACAGACACACACACACACACACACATACACACACACAGCAGCCAAGAAAATGAGTAATGAAAAAGGATCCATATGTATTTTCACTGCACTACTTCAGTGAAATATTGGTTCTTTTTAAAATCACCATAGAGAGAGAGAGTCCAAGTCCAGGAGCTCAGCTCCCACCATTCTCTGTCCCTCCTTCACCCTCCAGGACAAATATTCCAGGAACTCTCCTCCTCCGAGCCTGGTTCTGAAGGATTCTTCCTTTAAAGGGACTTTTTTCCTTTTCCCACAGTCTCTATTACTTGAGTGTAAAGAATCGTTGAGTTTTTCTCTGTAAAAGTGCTGACAGATGACTGTGTTGAACTTGATGCTCAATCTCACTCCTCCTCCCTCCTCTTCCTGCTCCCCATCCTCCTCCTGTCTTTGAGAGGAAGAAGGGAGTGGTTCAGAGACAAGAACACCTGATTTTGCAGGGCGTGTCACAATGTAGTAAGACACGTTTCTCTCTCTCTCTCTGTGTGCAGAGAGAGAGAGAGAGAGAGATTCCTGCTCAAGTTCTGCAGAATGTGTTGAAAGAGAGAATCATCTCCAACATGCTTTATGGGGGCTGCATTAGAGGACAACTTCAGAAGCAGCTTCAATTCTGAACAGATGAGTGTTGATCTGTTGATGTAGTTTTGGCACATGCAGAACTGTCACCCAACTTCTCAATCAGCTGTGATCAGCTGCGATCAGGTGAAATCAACTGCAATGCAGTTCAATCAGCTGAGATCAGTGACCATGAGGGTGAGCTCCCAATTACTGACGCCATGACGGGGTTTCCAGGTCGAGGAACATGTTCTGGCCCAGGAGTTCTCCAAAAACACATCTGCTCTGGAAACAAAAGGCCAGCCAAGAGAGGAAGAGGCTCCAAGCGGTGCGAGCAGCAACAGCTGCACGGCGGGCGTTAGCGCTCGGCACCGACAACAAGGAAAAAGGAATGAATTTCAGAGCAACAAAACCTCAACCTTGAAATCTGCATTGTGTTTCACCATTTAGATCTTCACGGTCATGTGGGCGAATGTTTGCTTCTCACGAGCTTTGGCTAAAAGGTGCCAACACTGACTTTTTTGCTAGTTTTAAATCAATCCCCTTTCTGTGAACTCCCGCAGCAATTTAGCGCGCGGCTAACATCGGCCTCTGATCCACGCCGGAGCGCGTGGGGCTGCACGGCGCTTCCAGGCCAGTTGGACCCGCAGCAGCGCGGCTAACATCGGCCTCTGATCCACGCCGGAGCGCACGGGGCTACGACACGCATCCAGGGCAGTTGGAACCGCAGCAGCGCGGCTAACATCGGCTTCGGCCCCACACCGGAGCGCACGGGGCTACACGACGCTACCAGGTCAGTCTGACGCACAACGAAGCAGCAAACATCGGCCTCTGATCCACACCGGAGCGCACGGTTCTGCTGGACACCAAACATCGAATCAGGTGGTATTGACACCAAAAAAAAAAATGACAAAATGCCACCGAGAAAAAATGTGGATTTTGGGGAAGACTTGGATGACATTAAAAAAACATTAAACTCTATGTCCACAAAGATGTCACGTTTGGATGAAGTTTTGGAGGAGGTTAAAAGCCTGAGAGAACTTGTGAAAGAAAAGGACAAAATCATAAAACAACTTGAGCAACGTGTGGAGGATCTGGAGCAGTACTCAAGAAAAGAAGATGTGCTGATTAGTGGATTACAAACTAAACATCGGTCATATGCCAGAGTTGTGAATTCAGGTGAAGCCTCAGGAGAAAATGCACCACCAGAGGAGCTCCGAACACTGGAACAACAAGTCACTGATTTTTTCCACCAAAAAGGTATTAACATACACCAGGACACAATATCTGCCTGTCATACAATTCCAAACAGAAATAGTAAAAACAAACCATCAATCGTTATAAGATTTATAAACAGAAAACATAAAAAAGATCTTCTGAAACAAGCAAAGAAACTGAAAGGCACAAACGTGTATGTTAATGAGCACCTGACAAAAACCAATGCAGACATTGCAAGAGAAGCAAGATTCTTGAGAAAACACAACAAAATAGTGGCAACTTGGGTTTGGAATTGTAGAGTCTGGATACGGGTCACAGAAGGAGCAAATGCAATACAAATCAGGAACATGGATGATCTGGTGAAATACAAATAACCCAAATGAACGGACTTGTGTTTAAGTATAAAGGACTGGAGAAAGCAATAGACAATCATGGATCACATTCATGAATTAGACAGAAACTTAAATGACCATTTAAATTCAAAGGACTGTGAATACTATACCGAGGACACATTTAATGCTCAGCACATTGACGCAGATACCTTGTCAATTATCCATGTTAACAGTCGAAGTCTCTACAGTAAATTAGCAGAAATGAATGAGTACCTGAATAACTTTAAAAAAAATTTCAATATCATTGCAGTAACGGAAACATGGTTCAGGGATGATATTATGAAAGAGGTCACACTAAATGGTTGTGAGCTTTTTGCAGTGAATCGAAGTGGTAAAAGAGGAGGGGGTGTGGCTTTATATGTGAGTTCGGATTTGAAATGTAAACCAGTTAAAGACATAACATTGATTGAAAATAATGGCATTGAAATTATAACAGTTGAAATTATATCTACAACAGAGAAAAACATTTTGATAAGCTGTGTGTATCGCCCACCAGACAATTGTGTACAACAATTTACTGATAGTTTAATGGAACGGTTTGAGAGACATAGAAATAAAAAGCAGATTATATGTGGTGACTTTAACATTAACTTGGGAAATAAGAATGATTATAAAGTAATGGATTTTTTAAGTGCAATGAATAGTATGGGACTTTTTCACCTCATACATAAACCAACAAGAATCACAGCCAAGAGTGCAACAATCATTGATAACATTTTTACTAATATTACTGGAGACATTGTGCTGAGTGGGATCCTACAGTCTGACATAAGTGACCATTTACCCATATTTGCTGTGTGCAGGTACAAGCATAACATAAAGCAAAGCAAGAGTACAAAAATGTCAAGAAACAGATCAGTGGAAGCACTAAGAGCATTAAATGAAGATCTTACAAAACAAAACTGGGATGCAGTCTATGTTGACGATGTTAATGAAGCCTACAATGCTTTTATTAATACAGTTATTGATTTGTATAATAAAAATTGTGCATTAATAACAAACAGAAAGAAAAGTAATGATAAACCATGGATGACAAAGGGAATAAAAAATGCTTGCAAAAAGAAAAATTACTTATACAGAAATTTTTTGAAAGAACAAACAAAAGAAGCTGAAAACAAGTATAAGAAATACAAAAACAAACTAGTATGGATAATTAGAAATAGGAGGAAAGATTACTACAGTGAACAACTGAATGAAAATAGAAATAATATAAAGTCAACTTGGGGAATATTAAACAAGGTATTAAACACAAAAGAAGAAAAAAACTTCTATCCAAAGTACTTTGTGAAGGAAAATATTGAAATACATGATGAAAAAGAAATTACAAATGAATTTTGTAAATACTTTACTAATGTGGGACCAAATCTCACAGTGAATATTTCAAAAAATTCTAATATAGATGAAAATTTAATAAATAATCACATGAACAGTATTTTTCTTGAAAAGGTGGAAAAGGAGGAAATCTTAAAAATTGTACAAAACTTTGGAAATAAGAGGTCGACTGATGGTGAGGGGTTGGATATGATCATTGTGAAAAGTATAATCGAATTTGTAATTGAGCCATTCACTTACATTTGTAATCTGTCATTAACCACGGGAGTTTTCCCTGATAAAATGAAATTGGCCAAAGTCATACCCCTGTATAAAAGCGGTGATAAACATAACTTCTCTAACTATCGTCCAATCTCGTTACTTCCACAGTTTTCAAAAATATTGGAGAAGGTATTCTCAACAAGACTTGACAATTTCTTACAGAAACATAAAATTTTGGACAATAGTCAATATGGTTTTCGGGCTAATCATTCCACAGCACTGGCAATAATGGAATTCACTGAAAAAATTGCAACAGAGATCGATAACAATAATTATTTTTTAAGTATTTTCATTGATTTACAAAAAGCTTTTGACGTCATCAATCATTCAAAATTACTAAAAAAAATGAATATGTATGGTATCAGAGGAGTAGCTCACCATTGGCTTTCAAGTTATTTGGAAAACAGAAACCAATATGTACATATAAATGACACTAAATCTGAACTATGGCAAATTAAATGTGGTGTGCCCCAAGGTTCGATACTTGGGCCAAAGTTATTCATCTTGTATATGAATGATTTTTCTAAAGTGTCCAACCTTGGGAAAATTCTATTCGCAGACGATACCACATTATTCCATTCAGGTAAAAGCATACAAGAAGTCACAAAAGTAGTGAATGAAGAACTGGAAGTAATAAAACATTGGTTTGATTTAAACGGATTAATCCTAAATGCCAAAAAAACAAATTTTATGTTGTTTAATAATAAAAAGGAAAAAGTGAAAGTAAAACTCAAAATAGATGGAGTTGAAATCCATCGTGTAAGAGAAACAAAATTCTTAGGAGTGATGATTGATGACGATCTAAAGTGGAAATCTCACATTAATTATACCAAAGGGAAAATTGGGAAAGCCATTTCTGTGTTACATAGAGTCAAGTTTTTTTTGAACAGTTGTGCTTTGTTAACATTGTATAACACTATGATTTTGCCTTATCTCATGTATTGTGTTGAAGTGTGGGGCACGACATGTAAAACTTATTTACAGACAATATTTATACTACAAAAAAGGGCAATAAGGATAATAACAAATAGTCACTATCGAGAGCCGTCTAACCCATTATTTATTAAACTGAAAGTTTTGAAATTTCCTGATATTGTTGATTTAAGCATCCTAAAAATAATGTATAAGGCAAAGTGGAATTTATTGCCTGTGAACCTTCAGAATATATTTGAAATAAGAACCAGTATATACAATCTTAAAGGAATAGACGTGTTCAAAAAACCCAGATTCAGAACCAAAATCAAAGAAAGAAACATTGTGGTAAAAGGAGTGAACTTATAGAATGCTCTGAAACAGGAAATCAAAGAGTGTAAAACAATTATGGCATTTAAGAAACATATAAAAAATTCCATACTAGAAAAATATGTAAATGAAAACTAAGTTGTTGCGGGTGAAAACATTTTTTATTTTTTGATTTTTTGATTTACTGAATATGAGTTTTTGAGTATTGTTAAATTGTATTTATTCAAATACTGTATGTAAAGGGGCAGATATAATAAGATTGTTCTTCTTTCTGCTCCTTTTCTTTCGTTTGTTGGTGTCTAGATTGATGACATTGATGTATTTTCATCTTTTTTCTTTATTGTCTTTGTGTTGTTTTAAACGAAAGAAACAAATAAACTAAACTAAAACTAAACTAAACCATCAGTTGTGTTTAGCTGTGATCAGGTGTGATCAGCTGCCATCAAGTGTGATCGGGAGTAATCACTGCAGTCACTTGCGGTCAGTGTCATTCAGATGCGATCAAATGTGATCAGGTACAATCAGATGTGATCAAAATCAATCACCGACAATCAGCTGTGATGTGGTGAACTCAGAAAGACTAAAGTGATCAGCTGCAATAAAGTGCCATCAGCAGGGATCAGGTGTGATCAGGATCAATCAGCATCACAAACATGTACATGGACAGTGAAATAGTAAAGAACTCAGCTGCCTTGATCTGTGATTGTTGGAAAACTGGGCAGTTTTCTGCTCCATTTCATAAAGTACAGCTTCTCCATTTTGATTTGACTGATTATATTCTATCCGGCGGAATGTGGGAGTAAACCAGGGAAATCTGACCAATCACAGAAGGAAAACTACAGCAACAACTCATCATCAGTCAGGTAAACCTCACCAGTCCCACCACGGTCTAAACCAGCTCACGTTCCCATTAGTGGGTGAACAATGCAATTCTGCTTCACAATGAGAGGAAGAGCCGACATCCAAGCATCAAAAAGCAACGTCACTATGAAGGCTTGGCCGACACGAGCTGGTTCTCCATGTGGGAACCTTTCCAGCACCTCCTGCTTAAAACCCAGAGAGTCAGAAGGATGGTGAGGCCTCACTTTCACGGCCTGTGTTCAGACTGAAAATCAAGATCAAGAGAGTGTGTGTTTGTGTGTAAGTAAAAGACACTTCCTCCAAGTTTTAGGTTTTCTTGGAACTGAACCACTCCCTCTTCCTCATCACGGAAAATAAATTCCCCTAAGGACAGATTGCACACAAAAGAAGAGGCGTGATTGGCCTCATTTCTGGAATGTAACCTGACAGCAAACACCATCAGGAGTGACGCAGCTTCACTGAACAATGTCCACACACACACGCACACACACACATAGAGTTGGGTATGGCTATTCTTGGGGGGACCCTCCATTAACTCCCTTTAATGTCTAGCTCCTAACCCTAACCCTAACCCACACCAAAACAAAGCCTATCCCTAAAGAAATGTTTTTGCCCTTTTACTTTTTTCAGTAGCAACAACATGGTCAAGAAAACACTGTTTCCCCTCCGAGACCCAAAAAATGTCCCCACAAATGGCATTGTGCCTGGTTTTCCTATGGTTGTGGGGACATTTTGTCAAACACACTCAGTCAATCAAAAGTCTCTTTTCTGTATTGTGACAGTCTTTAGATCAAACCCTGACGTTAGAAAAGCTTTGAGACAAAGCAGAAGAGTCAGTCAGACAGATCTCCATGTTCCTCACCTCAGATCAGCTTCATGCTGCCGCTGGTCTCCGCTCAGTCCTGCTGTCTGTCTGAGTGTGTCTGATGTGAGGACGCCGTTTAAATCCACCTTCAGAGTGACGTCAGGAACCAGTCCAGCAGCCACACAGCAGCACACAAACATGTGGAGACATGAAGAAGGCGTGGCTCCATAAACCCTCCCACACAGTCACACAGTGTCTGATATTCTATTAGATATGAGGTGAGACGAGTTCAAGTTTAGAAGTCAGCACACTTTATTTTTAACATTCTGACTGAGGGAGACCAGACCAGGAATAATGTCTCCTTCTCTGAGCCAATCAGATTCCACAGCACACCAGCTGAGGGAGAATGTGGGGAGGTACAGTGTATGAATTTAAAAAACACCCAAGATATACTTGAATTCATCCAGTAATGTCATCGGTCCAACAAAACCTCTTATTGTTATAGGATAATGTGGGAGCCTGCACGGTCGATGTGAGGTTAGAAATACATGGTTAGAAGTATTTCTGTTATTTTCCTTGAGCTTCAGTTGATCAAGGATCCTGATGGCTGGCACTGTGGATAAACCCCACTGGCCTTTTGTGAAGAACAGTATATCCTGTGTTTCTGGACTCAGTCATTCTTTAGAAAGCGACGGCCTGTGGGCTGGCCTGGTGATACTCTGCCTTCCTCTCTCTCTCCCTGGCTTTGTTTCTGCTGCAGGCAGCTGTGGGCGGAGCTACCTGAGAATCAGGATGATGCAGCACACCTGAGCAGGCTGGGCCTCGGAGGCTTGAAACCATCAAAAAGTCTCTCTATATAGTCACACTAGTTTCAAGTTTATTTCACAATATGCCACACCAGGAATGGACTTTTAAATTGGAGAGGTAAGTTATTCCATTTCACAGTAACACACAGAACAAGAGGCTGAGTTCTAGTGAGGTCTGGAGTATTGTATGAACCATTTCACTGTGTGACTGGAAATCCTTTTGAAGGGTGTTTTCTGTGTGGTCGTTCAACCTGATTGATTGAAGACTTCCCTGTAGCTGCTTCAGAGTTCTTTGAGATAACTTTGTCAGTGGTTTATGTGTCTAGTATACTTCTGCTGGAGTTTTATATATATATAGATGGAGTTTGATTTGCCAGATTTTCATGAAGGTCATAGTTTGGACAAATCTCTTTGTTGTACTGAAGCTCAGCGACTGTCTGTTGCTGAGCTTTACGGTCCTGAGGTTCCTCCTACATGCTGTAAACAAGAATTGAGGGGTGAGTTGATTTCTGACCTGGCTGAACGGGCTGTACTTCCAAAGGAGGCGAGCCAAGCTGACGAGTCTGAGACAGTGGAAGCGTCTGGACCAGAGTCTGGTAGACCAGGCGGGGCCTTTCAGGGAGCTGGAGCTGAAGTCCAGAAGGTTAGAAGTGGAAGTTATGTCTGGTTCATGAGGAAAGAATGAGGGAACTAGAGATTAAGTCCAAATTGAATTGTAAGAATTGGTAGACAAACTCCTCCAGTTTCAAGTTTTGATGTCATATTTCTCCCACGATGAAGGAGCAGCTGGCAGTTTGGCCTGGCCAAAGACAGAGTGGACTCTGTTACTTCAGTGTGCTCACTGGAAAAACTCCTGAGGTTTGTTCCTCATTGATACCTGGTCAAAGCTCTGACTGGGAGGCTGTCATGGCTGCCATTGTGCCTATGAGCCTGTCCCAGAAGCCTGGAGACAGTGTTTCAGAGGCTGTTGGAAGTCAGACCACAGGACATTAGTGGAGTTTTCTGGAGGGAAGGAAGCTCTGTTTACCAGGTGGTGTGCATCTGGAAAAGTTGAAACAAAAGAAATTCACTTTAAAAAAAAAAATATTTCTTAATTTTGACTCTAAAAAAGTGGTAAGACCATTTTTCATGAAATTTGTAAAAAGTGGTAAGGTGATAGTAAGACTATTTTTTAATGAAATTTGGCAAAAAAAAAAAAAAAAAATTCTTAATTTTGACTCTAAAAAAGTGGTAAGACTATTTGCCATGAAATTTGGCAAAAAAAAAAGGTAATTTTGACGCAAAATAGTGGTAAGGCTATGTAGTAAAAGCATTTTTCGTGAAATTTGGCAAAAAAAAGTCTTTAATTTTAACTTTAAAAAAAGTGGCACGGCCATAAGACCATATTTCATGAAATTTGGCAAAAAAAAATTCATTTTTACTGTAAAAAGTAGTAAGGCTACTGAAATTTAGCAAATTTAGCAAAAAAAAAAAAAAAAAAAATTCATTTTGACTTTAAAAAAGTGGTAAAGTTTTATAGTCAGACCATTTGCCATGAAATTTGGAAAAAAAAAAAGTCTTTAATTTTGACTTTAAAAAGGTGGCAAGACCATAGTAAGACCGTTCTTCATGAATTTTGGCAAAAAAAGAACTATCCAAATTTTGATTCTAAAAAAGTGGTAAGGCTACACTGAGACCATTTGCCATGAAATTTTGTAAAAAAAAATATGTCATTAACTTTGACTTCAAAAAAATGGTAAAGTTATATATTAAGAAAATTTGCCATGAAATTTGGCACAAAAAAAAAAAAACTATACAAATTTTGACTCTAAAAAAGTGGTACGGCTATAATAAAACAATATTTCATGAAATTTGGTAAAACATTTTAATTTTTACTGTAAAAAAGTGGTAAGGCTACACTGAGACTATTTGTCATGAAATTTGGCAAAAAATATCTTTCATTTTGACTTTAAAAAAGTAGTAAGTTTATATATTAAGACCATTTGCCATGAAATTTGGCAAAAAAAAAAAAAAAACATCCAAATTTTGACTCTAAAAAAGTAGTAAGGCTATAGAAAGACTATTTCCCACAAAATTTGGCAAAACATTTTTTTTAATTAATTTTGACTTTCAGAAAGTGGTAAGACCATTTTTCATGACATTTGGCAAAACAAAAGTTTAGTTTGACTCGAAATTGTGGTAAGGCTATATAGTAAAAGCATATTTCATGAAATTTGGCAAAAAAAATTCAATTTTTCCTGTAAAAAAGTGGTAAGTCTACACTGAGACCATTTGCCATGAAATTTGGCAAAAAAAAAAAGTCTTTCATTTTGACTTTAAAAAAGTGGTAAGGTTATATATTAAGACCATTTGCCATGAAATTTGGCAAAAAAAAGTTTATGTTGACTCACAATTGTGGTAAGGCTAAAGAGTAAAAGTATTTTTCATGAAATTTGGCAAAAAAAAAGTCTGTCTTAATTTTGACTCTGAAAAGTGGTAAGGCTACATTGAGACCATTGTTCAGGTCTTCTCCAGCTTTCAGCTCCGTGCACTGAGCTTCCGGCTCGGGAGAGGTGCACCGCAACTCTTAAAGGGACAGCGTCACATATTATTTTTTGTCTGACAACTCCAAATTAATACACATAAAGGATGCTACAACAACTTTTAGTTAACGAATACTGTGAAACTGAGATAAACAATACAGAGTCACACACTGCATTACATTTCACATCACATATGCACAATACACAGTGCAGCTGAGCCACTCTGGCCTCATAACTAACAAAGCAATTACAAAAGAGCTTAAATGCTATTAACAATATGAAACATGAGACTAACTAGTGTTAGCATTTACCAGTTAGCATCCGTGAGTTAGCATCGCGCTAGTTAGCATTCGCGAGTTAGCATACGACAGTTATCGCGAGTTAGCATCGCAGCTAAAGCACAACCCAAAGAAGATACAATGTAAAACAACAGCATTAGAAACACTCACAGACGTTGCCTCAGCGAAGGGGAGAGAGAAGGAGAACCACAAAAGGGAGGACAACGGTTGGAGCTCAAATGAAGCAGCCGATCATGGCACAGGAGCTTACTGTTTTCTGCTAGTGCACCCGCCACTTCCGGTGGCGCGCTGGCTACTTCCGGTGACACGCCGACTACGGGGTGCCATGGCAATGAACATAAACAAACCACATTAAAATATTGAAACAACTAAATAACATCCACATACATATGAGGGGCAGAACAGTAAATGAAGACTGCAGCAACAACCTGCATGTGTTACAGATCTACATGTTCAAAAAGGAGTAGGAAGAAGTTAAACTTATTTAATCGTACCCCTTTTATCCACACCTCCTACAGTGATATTCTAACTTTTACATATTTATACTTTTCATACACTTTTCATACACTTTTCATACACAGTCACAGCGTCACAGTGTAACATGTGTATACACGTATGTGTGTGTGTATATGTAGTCAAATAAGCAATTGTGCAATTTTGTGCAATTATGGTGTCATTTGACTTTTCTACAATGAGCAAGTAAAACATTGTTCATTCTTCTAACGCATATAATGATTAGATCGCGTTGTTTGTTATATATTCTACCAGAAGAATTACAAAAAACAATGTTAAGGCAAAAACATGACACAGATTTTATTTTGACATCACTTATTTAGGAACATGTATCTACTTTCTTTCTGGCACCCAACTTGCTTCTGTTTAGATTGACGCAACAGGGCTGCGGAAAAATAGGCTCCTTGCTGAAAGTTTCCGGACCGCGGCTTTGTAGCGATGCCGGAGCGGACTGCAGCCGCACTGTGGCTGCTGTGAGCCTGGCGAGAGCCCGACTTTACGCTCCACGCATGGTACATTGTCACGCACACAGCAGAACCGATAAGCAGAATCGTCAACGAGACAAACAATTCCTTGGAATTGAGTCCCTACTTGGGACCAAACCCACTCGACGAAGCATGACTGAAATAGTATACACAGCAAGTGCAGGGATCCGTGACACTTGTGGGTGTATTGTATTTCCTGGATGATGTGAATAGACCAAACTAAGTTCTGAGATCATGATCCATTCCAAAATTCAATTTTAGAGTCAAAAGTTGGAACATTTTTGTTGGGACGTCCCAGAGACATGAGACCAAAACCAATGACCTCAGCATGGCATGAGTGGAATTCACAGCAAATTTGGGGGTCACAGACACACGCAAAGATGGTCAATTCCAACTTTGAATTTGTCAGTCAAAAGATTTTTTTGTTTTTTGTTTTGTATTTATTATTCAGTAACATGATATATTCTTGAGTGGTTCTGTGTGCGAGAGATTTCAGATTTTGATATGTGGTACACATCTTAGTGTGTTATAAGTGACTGTACTAGGTCTTCTACTTCAACATCACAGATGATATAAACCATCCATCCATCCATGGAAAATGAATGGATGGATGGATTTTTCAGCCCAGAGTCTAAAGTATGATAGACCAAAAGTTATTATCCACATTATTAATCCTAGCATCCATCCATCCATTTCCTACTGCTTATCCGGGGCCGGGTCACAGGGGCAGCAGTCTTTACAGGGATGCCCAGACTTCCCTGTCCCCAGAAACTTGCTCCACCTCTTCCAGGAGGATGCCAAGGCATTCGTAGGCCAGCCGCGAGACATAGACTACGTTTACATGCAGCTAAAATTCGGGTTCAGGTCAATATCTGGGTTTCTGAAACATTAGGAAAACCCCGTTTACAAGCTTTAACAGACAGAGAGTTACCCCGTTTACAAGTCAGCGTGTTCAATCGGGATCTCCCTTTCCAAACCACGGTGCATGTCATGCTGTTCTCAAAACAAAACAGCTCTGACCGGAGCAGCTTGGTGTTGCCAGATTGGGTGGGGTTTCTGCCAAAGCAAGCTTCTTTTTTGAACATGTTGATTTAAATGATTGTGTTTATGACGTCTTTTTTTTTTTTATCATACAAATGCAGTTTTAACGTGCATTTTCAACCGAGGAGGAGGTTTGGGCTGCTTTCTACGAGTTTCAGATTTTTTTTCGGTCTCGATCGACAGATCTGGCAACCTCCTCCCCTGGCCTGCAGAGGCAGACGCTGCGGTGACTCCGTTCTGTAGACAGAACGCAGACAGAACGGTTGTTCTGTTGTACAGGATTTTTCTGCAGGCCGTACAAATCGCCGACTTTCAGAAGGAAGCATGTGCGATGTGCGCGCTCAGAGTAACAGTTCGTATCATGTGTTACGGAAGCCTCACACGGACAAAAGTGTGGTGAGTTTCGCGCCTACTTGTTGCTGGACTCAAAAGACCATGATTCATTGTGGATGGGAGCATGCGCAGAGCCAAAAACAATGTCCCTTAACTCGTTATCTGTTTACACGGCGGCACTTTCGAGTTTGAAAAGGAGTAACCCAGCGGTCTTTTTTTTTTTTTTAATTTTTTTTATTCAAGTTTTCTAATATTGTCAACATTAAACAAATCAACAACAACCAAATTAAAAAAAACAAAAAAAAACAAACAAACAAAAAATAAATAAAATAAAATAAAATAAATAAGTGAATACAATAAAATACAGTCAGCGCTACACTGCAAGTAAAAAAAAAAAAAACATTTGGCATTAAAAGTAAAAATAAGACAAAAAGAGTGGCACCCTGGCATGAAACTAAGGCATTGATACAATTTTATATTTAGTTAGATGTTCTAAAAAAGGTTGCCAGATCTCTGCAAATCTGTCAAACTTGTCTTCAATAGTATACCGGATCTTTTCCATGTGCAAAACATTCGTGATTTCACTTAGCCACATCTTAAACTGAGGTACAGTGTCAGTTTTCCATAAAGTTAAGATAACTTTTTTTGCAATAATCATACCATATACAACTGTATGTCGTTCAGAGGAGCTTAGGTGCAGAAGTGAAGGAGATGTCCCCAACAAAGCAATCACAGGGTCTGGAAGAAATACGCAATTGTACAGACTTCCATACCACTGGAAGATTTCCTGCCAGAAGTTATGGATCTTTGAACAAGCCCAGAATAGATGGGCCAGAGAACCTTCCGCACATTTACAGCGATCACATAAGGGAGATGTCATAGGGAAAATTCTATGCAATTTAGTCTTAGAATAATGAAGTCTATGCAAAATCTTAAATTGGATTAATTGATGCCTAGCGTTAATAGAGCAGGACTGAATACTACACAAGCTCTCCTCCCAGGCCTCGTTCTCAATCTGCAACCCAAGCTCCTTTTCCCATGCATTTTTCAAAAATAAAGTATTATATCTCAACTGACCAGAAAAGAAGTTTACAAACCCAGACACCAGTTTTTTTGAATCAGGTGAACTTAAGAGAAATTTATAAATTGGACTTTCTTCTGGCAGAGACTCAAATTCCGGTATATTCTGTTGAAGATGATTATCGGTCGAATCCTCCTCTCCAGTAACCTGGCATAGACTTTCCCAGGGAGGCTGAGGAGTGTGATCCCCTATAGCTGGAGCACACCCTCCTGTAAAGCAATGTTAAATAAAGACATGAATGTTGTTTCAGTCCACCCTGGTATCATGGTAAGTTAGAACACTATTAGGATGGATTTAACAATTAAAGTCTTGTGGTTAGAGACGATCCACTCTGATGGAGGTGTGGAAGCACTTCAATGGATAACAAAGAAGAATTCAACAACAATTCAAAAAGAATTCCCAACAACAATAATAAAAACTGCAGATAACACTCAGGTCGGTGTGTTCAGCACCGTGGACAGCAGCAGCACATTCACTCAGATGGTGTGGTGAACAGTGAACTGTTGTTCTATTATTGATTTTTTTTTCCAATTGCATGTGATACTGGACAAATTATTCAACATTTTTTGGGAGCTTTCATCCTCTGAAGGTGGGGTGGGGGAGGCAACTGTTTGAGGAGAGCTGAACTAGTGAAACTACTGCTTAAGCTTATCTAAGTGAAACAATCTACAACACGATGGACACAATACAAAAACATTTGTGACACAAGCTTGGACTTTCTTCTTAAAAAAAAAAAAAACAAAAAAAAAACTTTTTTTGTCTGCAGAACAGACAGTACTAGGATTACTATTGCAACACCACATCATCAGTAGGGTAAAACTAACCTGTCATGAGACAGGTTAGTTTTACCCTACTGATGATGTGGTCTAATCCCAGCTCACGTTCCCTATTAGTCGGTGAATTCTGCTTCACAATGATAGGAAGAGCCAACAACAAGGTTCAAAAAGTGACGTCGCTATGAATGCTTGTCGGCCACAGGCCAGTTTTCCCTGTGATAACTTTTCTGACACAGCTGTGACTACAGCTCAGCTTTCTGATTGGTCAAACAGAGTGTTACCACTATCCCTTTAATAAAACCATCCCCAGTCTCCCCTGTTTAACCCCTAATTTCTCCCAGGGGTGTTGGAAAAGACAGCAGCCAGCACACTGACCTTGTGACTGAGTTTCACAAGGTCAGAATGGGGGAAAGTGTGAACCGGATTTCCCGAAAGACATCAAAATTAAATCATAAAAGAAGATGTCATGATTTAGAATTTAATATGGAAACACTGGGTTTTAATGTGTAATTTCCACCTTTCCCTACACACCAAAGTTCCAATTCTGAGCACCCTCACCAAGAGCAAACTTCAGTGGAACTCCACAGCTCCTTTCCACCTCCACTCACTGACGTTATCTCCATGCCAAACTGTTCTGATGGACCTGACAAGCTGTCCCCCACCTCTGGAACCTCAGCAGATCCGGTTCCAGCATTCCCAAGCAGTCTGTCGCCCATCCTTCCGGGTCACTTGAGCTCCTCTCCAGAGCATGATCATTCTACCCCTCTTCCTTCAGCCAAGCATCTTTCTTCACATCTCCATCATCTACATTCGTACAGCTTTGCCAGAAAAATGGAGAGCTCTCATCCTCCTCTTCCCCTTTCACCCATCGCATGTGATGTAACTTCTGCAGTTGATCAAGCGGTTCAAGCCAGCCTTCCAGGGAACTCATGCTCCTGCCAGTGTAAGCAACTGAAGCAAAGAATAACATCCCTGAAAGAGAAAATGAAGATTCTTTTGGCTCATCAGAAAACATCAAACAGTATCCTACCATCACCAAACCTGTCTGCAGAGACGGGGGAACAGGTTTGGAAGACGGAAACCTCACCAGCAGTACACCTTTATTTGGTAAGTTTTCCTTTCTTTTTTGTCTAAAAGTTGTGGGTGAAGAAGAAAGATGGTTATGCTAGTTCACCTTATATGTTCTTGAAAGTAGAATGTTTTATCTTTTTTTTAATTCTTTTAGAAAAAAACTCACCAAGACTACACAAAATTTGGCCTGGGTGCAAGGACAGAGCTTAAGGACATGGACAGTGCAAAGCAGGCCATGAGCCATGGGTCAGGCTTTTGTCTTTACCTGGCCTCTGGCCTCTCAAAACACTCCGTTACAGCTGACCTCAGGTTCCTCGGGGATTTAGACAAGTTGTGTAGGTAAGTTTTTTCTTTTTTTTTTCTATCACAAAATGAACATGAGTGGTCAATAACAAATGGCTCCCTTACTTTTATCTGTGGCTTTCAATTATTTGTCAACAATGATGTTTTGAAATAGAAATTTTGATGTTGCAATATGGAATGTAGTTTTCTGGGGTGACTTAGCGGTAATATTAAGTAGCTCAAAACTATCTGTCTTTTTTCACAGCTGGCCAGCTCACCTCAAAAAGAAGGGGTATCCCCCGGCCACTATAACGAACATGCTGACCAATGTTGTGGGCTTTTTGAAGCATGTTGAAAATAGCTTTCTCTCAAATAGCAAGTTGAAGCTGGAGCAACTGGGGACTTTGATGTACCAGCTGAAAAAACTGAAATCTGACACCCAATGAGAGGTTGTCGTCCACCGACAAAAGGTGTTGATGAATTAGACAGGTAGATGTTGTCTCTCCCTTTCAGTTTCATCTTCTGTGCTCTATAATTTGAACATTTTTGTGAGCATTTTTTATTCTGTGGTTTTTAGAAACTGGGACTCACAATGTTTCCCTCTTTGCATTTCACACTGTTTTTACAGATCACCAGCTCAGTGGAGGACAGGCAAAGGAATTCATGACGGCTGCCAGGAAAAAGACTCGTAAGCTTCTAGGTAAGGACCTTCACTTATTCTGTGTGCCAATCATAAAGTTAGAGGCTCCTGGAGAGACTTGTGAACATGATCAATTCACTATCAAAATTCAGCATTGAAAGTTGGAACTTGTCGTAACATGCTTGACTGGGGCTGCACAATTAATCGAATTTTGATCACTATCACGATTTTGGCTGCCGCAATTAAATTTAGATGATCATCTGTGATTTTAAAGTTGAATAAGTGAGCTCTGTTGCATGTCAAATCAAGCACTTTCTCAACCCAGTAGTCAGCCAACCACCAGGGGGTGAACGAGGTTAGGGCCTCATCATTACGCTGCTGAAACAGCAAGCGAGCAAACCCTGCAGCAGCGGCAGTGGCAAATGATAAAGCCATGAAACAGTACAATGTCGGGTGCAGCAGGCAGTGACAGTGCTGAGGCATCTGGAGGTGAGGTGCCACTCGTGCCTCGTAAAGGAGCAACATCTACTGCAGCGGTTGGCAGCTGGCGGCCCAATGCCACTTTTGGCCTGCGAACAACAACATCTGGCCCGCCAGATGATTTTGAGAATCCGAGGCTCCTGCTTCACGGAGGCAGTAACACCGTCCATTCACCTGTCAGGATCCAGCTCCTCCTAAACCGCCTCCATGACCTGTGAAACACCTGGAAACCCTCTGCGTCAGTGCCGTGCAGCTAATGCTGTCTTCAGGGCCGCTTCGTAAAAGTAGCCTGCTGACAGACGCCAGTTGTTAGCTTAGCTGTTAGCCACCGACCGACAACCTGGCTTTGAACAATTCCTTTGTGCCCCAGCATTAGTCGAAGGGACACGATCTCAACTTCTGTAACGGTGGAAAGAAGATTTAAATGCTGAGTGTCTCAGACAGAATGGGAAATGTTGTTGTTGACGGTCAGTTCAGTCCTGAGAGGAAGCATCTGAGTTGCGTAGCAGCGGCTTGGAGAGAACAAGGGAAGCATTGTTCTGGTAGGTTTAATCTCTGGGTTTAGCGTGACTGTTTAGTGTTCTGCTTGTTGTTTTGTCTTCATCTTGATCTTCAGTGATCATCCTGTTGCTCTCAGGAGTTAGGATGCAGCAGCCATGGTCCTTCAGTTGTGAGGCGTTCATATGGAGGTATATCAGGTGCAAAATGTTTGAGCACCTGTAACAATGAATTTGTATGTGTATCAGCACATTTGTGTCCCACACTCTATGAGTTGTGTACTTGAAAAATAATTACTTGTATGTGCCGATTTTTTTTCTCCACACAAATACAACACAAAAATACATATTCACAAAATCGTAATTTCAGGTGCACAAATCGCATTTACAGGTGCACAAATCAAATTCACAGGTGCACAAATCCTTTTCTACAAGTCACAGATTTCAACACTGATGTTCACATTTTGCACCTGTTGTTGCAGCGCACTAGGTGCAAAACATACTTGTGCACCTGTATCGTATGACGTGAAGTTACAATGAGAATTTGAATCAGTGCAAATCTGAATGTGAACTTGTGCAACAACTATGTTAAATAATTTAACAAGAAAATAGCTGTGTCATTTAACACACAAACACACATAGCTACTTACAACTACTCGAATCCTTCCCACGGGTCACACATTCTCTGTTTTCTACAAGTGCAAATCAGAAATTGTACTTCCGGTTCCGCTGAGATATCAGGTGCAAAACTACAAAACTAGGTGCAAAACCACAAAACGATCTATTCATAAATTCTATGAGCAAAAGCCGGGCCCGCTCTGAGACTGACAGACGTTTCGGCCAGTCAGAGAGAAGCTTTGTCCGCCCAGCCAATCAGAGGTTTTTATTCAATCTGAGGTCGGTCGATTTCGTCCCACAGCCAATTGGAAGCAGGGATGGATGCTACGCGGGAAGTCACGTCGAAGGAAGGCTACGTGCGAGCTTGCGAGCGGTAAATGTGGCGGCGAAGGGAGCGGTGATTTTTTGTTTTGAAGACATTTGAATAACAAAACCTTGTCAGGAAGCCACAGAAATTAGTATCCAGACGTGTTTCCTCAAAGCGCAGCCAGACGTGCGGGTTTGTTAAGGCTCTCGCCGACTGACAAAAGCCAGCGTTCGGCTGTGATGGCTGCTTCTGTGGAGCGAGACTGCCACCTTCCGGTCGCTCCGCAGTTGAGCCTCGGGGGTGTCCTTGGGGAGAGGGTTCGTGGAAGGACTGCTAGGACAGACGGGGCAACTTGATTGTTGTCTTATTATCAGTTATAGAGCCCGGGGTGTCAGGCACTCATATGGGGTTTTGATTTCTTACGAGAGACGGCTATGCCAGTGGAGCCTCCACTAACCAGGCAACAACAAGACCGAGTTATTAATGTAAAATGTCATAACAATAAATAATTCTGGTTTGCATGTCTTTTTGAAACATTATCTCTCAATTCCAGTATCTTTTTTCTGATGAAGGAAAATGGCGAGTTCTGGAAGTCCATTCCAAGTGAGTGCCTGTTGCACGTGCGCGTGCACACACACACACACACACACACACACACACACACACAGCATTTCTTCTGTTGGTTTTTGAAAATTGGTTTGGTGAAATAATTGATTGTATCGATTATCAGCAGTTCCCAATAGATAAGCTCTTTACATTTTTTTTCTTTTTCCTAGTTTCTTTGTTACTTGTAGACAAGGTCAGGTAGAATACAAGCATTGTCTGTACCATCGATAGATTTCCTGTTAAAGTGTTTCTTGTTGCATAAAGAAGAAGTCCTGTTTTGTGTGCAACTTTCTATACAGCATGTTGAGAAAAGTGGGCCAGTGCACGAATTTGTCCTTCAAATTTGAGACTGATTAACTTAGAATCGATAGTCCCAGGCAAACCTGAGTGGTTCCCTGTTAATTAGTAATTATCAATAATCAGAATTATTAAAATAAATATTTTTCCCAAATTGTGAATTTTTCATAAGTTTCCACGTTATAACTTCAGGGAGCTTCATTAGCTCCTGTGCACAACAGCCTTATCTTGAATGTGTTTCATGACACCCATCCAAGCATATTATCAATGCAATATATGCAGGGCACTGATCTTGTTTTGCACTAGTCTTTCTTGTCTCTTTTAGGTCCTGTTATGTGTTATGTAGCAGCCTGTCCTGTCCATGTCAAATTTCCTTAGAGACCAATAAAATAATCTTGAATCTTGAATAACAAAGTAGCATTTTGATAGATGATACTTGACATTCAACATAGAAATATAGTAATGTAGTTTACTTTGAGGTTTGAACATAACTCTGTCACCCCAGCTGCTTCAGTAGTAAGCCACAGGATGTTCATTTTTTGTTATTGTCATTTTCTTTTTTCCTCTCTAGGCAATATTATTGGACCATATTTTGAACCGGCTATACAGCCGGCTGTCAGGGTGGCTTGAAAGGGCCCCTTTAGATTTTGACTACCTCGAGTTTGCCATCTCTCAAGCGCTGGTCCTATTCAGTGCGTGTTCTGGCATACTACAGGTCCCAGATGATATAAATAGTTCTTTAACAGAACTACATGCTCTGGTGACTGCCAGAAACCAACCAGCTGAACCTCGAGTTTGCCTCGAACGCGAACAGCTCGGTCGCCCAAGATTTATTGTAAGCGAGGAAGATGTGTCTGAGCTTTTAAGTATGGGGCTGTCAGTAACTTGTACAGCCTGTCTACTGGGCCTGTCCAAGTGGACAGTTCATAGACGGATGACAGAATGGGGTCTCTCTGTAAGAGATCTATACAGCACATTGTCTGATGAGGAACTGGACAACTTGATCTCTGTAATTCTCTCTCTAATTCTGTAATTCACACTAATGTGAATATTTCCATAGATCATGCATCCTGGGGTCACCAACAACAACAAGACAAGTACGACCCTTGTCTTCTTCAGAGGTAATGCTTACAATCTAATGATATATTCTTAACTGATACAGCTTTACAACCTTCTCTCTTGCGTTGAAGAGGACATCACACAGGTTGAGATTACTCACAACATCAGTGCATGTCAAACTGTCAACAAGACAGGAAGAACTGGAAACTATTTACATTTATAGATGATGTGTCATCATTTGATAAGGGATGGGCCACAAGGGTTGCATAACACATAAATAACTATTTAATTGTGTGAATGCTGAAGGCATTCAAACCCAATTAACCCCAATCCTAGAAAGGGAAGGAGATGCCACCTGGTCGCATCAGATTTAATTCAAGAAAAAAGGGGATCATATTTCACCGGTATAATCATGTCCAGGTGTTTTGGAATATTCATGCCAGGATATTAAATTTACTTTGAATCCAGCTAACTTTCAGTTCCTCTCTGATGGTTTGGCTATGAGTTCAATTAAATGTTAAAATTTGAGATTTATGGGTGTTTAGTTTATCACCTGATAAGGTTCCATGTGCTGTTTTTTGACATAACTCCAGCATTCAGTTCCATCAGCATATTGATCATTCAAATTCAATCGATCAAAATAGAATTATATAGCTGACAAATCAAAAAATGCTATTGTTTTTGGGGCCAGTGTGTGACACCCTCTGTCTTTAACATTTGACTTGAATTTTAAAAAAAAAACTACTCTGTAAAATAGGCTGAAACTTTATAAAGAGAGCCATGGAGAACATAGCCTTCTCCAAAGATGGACAGATGTGCAACAGAAGCCACTTGTACAGAGAACAATGCAGCAAAATCCAGTAAGACCCAATAATTACCACAGAAGAACAAGATCATGCAAGGGAAGTAGGAAGAGTCGTAATGAGAAGAATATTTGTTTGATATTTTCTGCTCCATGAGACTGCCAAACAAAGTTTGTCATGGTGCATCAATGATAAAGATTCAGATCATTTTTTATTTCATATTTAGGCTGTACAAGAAATATCCGAACAGATCATATAAGTGACCGAACTTATTGCCTTAAAGGTGCATTAAGGAGTTTGCACGTTTTATGTGAAACACGCCCCCTGCAGGCCTTGGACGAAATGCAGCTTAGTGAAAAACTCGTCCCTGTGGCTCGCATGCACGGAAGAGGGGAACTCCTTCCTCGCTCGTTTAGTAGCGCTCAAGTAAAATGTAAGTGTCTTCTCCCTGGTGGAGTCTGTGTGGAGCTGCAGTGCTAGAAGCCAGTCTGTTCTGACTTTCCGGAAGATCCTGCTCAGTTGTTGCTCACTAAGCATCTGGCGGAGTAATGGCGGACAAAACGAAACTTAACCAGCCGGAGCGTGCATTACGTCATTCCTTTCAAATTCTCCCCAAAAAATCTCTGGTGCCGGACCGGCACTGTGACTTTCAAGTGACAATCTAGCGCTGTTAGAGGTACTTGTAATGAATATGTCAGGGCACATTGTACACATCATTAAAAATGTGTAACATCTTTATGGTGGAAAATAAGTATTTTTAAGGTTGTAAAACTCCTTAATGCACCTTTAAACGTACAACAAGAAAAAAAAAATTCTGTCTTAACAAATTCCACAATCATATCTCTAGGGTCTGTGGAGACCACGGGGTGGAGAACGTAGATGTTGCTCGTCTCATGTTCTCTATTCGAGGAACTGGAAGAAACAGCTTCATTGCCGGTAAAAGTGTCCATAACCAAAGGGAACCACAAAGTTACATACATGCACCTACACTACTGAGATTACTGGTACCACAGCTCCAGGTTCTACTGTACTACTGGTATAGTAGTATACTGGTACTCCACAAACATGGTCATTTACTCAGTTGTCTACAATAATGTAAATGGTAAATACAAATCATGTCCTTCAAACAGAATTGAACGTCTGTGGAGAGATGTTTTCACAGCAGTCACATGCCGGTTCTACAATCTCCTGCACCAGTTGGAGGAAGATAGCCTTCTTGACCTCTCAAGTGTTGTTCACCTCTTCTGCTGCCACTACGTTTTCATTCCTTGCATCCAAGCAGAGCTGGACATCTTCAGAGAGGGTTGGGACAATCACCCTCTGTCATCAGAGAGCAATCGCACCCCAAACCAACTGTGGAGCATGGGACTACAGCAGAGCCACGGCGAACTCAATGATGGGGTCAGTAATTACAAAGCACAATTAATATGCATGCAATGACTCAAGGTCAATAATTACACCTTATGGATTTGCGCATCCCACTGGTTGACTGGGAGTGTAGCGGTCTCACACCCAGCAATCCTGAGAGTGGTGTCCATGTCCCTGAGACTGACTGTCCTCTTGCACCTGGAAGCCTTGCTGAACTGCATGCTGCTGTGGACCCAGTGGGACCCTCAACATCTATGGGAGTGGACATATATTTAGCTGCTCTCCAGTTTATGGAGCGAAGAGGGCATGTATTAACATGAGAATGAGACAATGTTTGGGTGACTTTTCACCTGTTCGATCGTCAATCAAAAGAAATGTTTTCTTTTGCTTTGCAAAATTTAACCCCACGTATAATATAAGACGGAGTGTCAATTTTTCTATTGACAGGGGTGGAGATTGAAAGTCAGCATTGTTTATCAAATTCCATCATTCATTAATCTTGGACATCTTGCCGGTTACTGGTCTGGACCTTTGAAAGTGGCGTTTTCTTAAATGGGAGTGAAACAAAAGAGTAAATAAAAAAACACATTTATGAAACATTTGCCCTTATTTGAACTTCAATGACAAAGAATGTCTGAGGACAACAAGAACTTCAGATTATTTTTGATGTGTGTGTGTAGGTGTGTAGTTGTCCTGTGTGTGTTGTCCTGTCTGTGGATGTGCAGTTGCCCTGTGTGTGTATGAAAGTGTGTGATAGAGCGTGAAAATGCATGGATGAACCAAAATGGGCTTTATAGCAGTCCAAAACCAGTTTCACATGTTCCAATGCAGGCTTTCAGGTGATTACTGAAGACTTCGTAGCTGCTGTAGCTGCCAGGCAGGCGAAGAGTTGAAGCAGGTTGAAGAGGTGGGAAGTTCAGCTTGCACCACTTCCACTTTCATGTCTGCCATGGTTATCTCCCATCCCACCCAGAACTTCACCAGCTGCTTCAGCTCATCTTGTGAAACTAAAAGTGGAGAGTCACATCACAAGTTGCATTAATATAAAATATTTGTTCATCGAAATAATTTGGCAATATTCCCAACCCTACTCAATTGTCCCTGTAGATAAAAGAAAATGTGTAAATGAAGGCAAACTTTTTCCAATTAAACAGAACATCAGTACTACTCAACTGCAGTTACGAAGTGGCACATGTATCCCATCACCCGACGCTTGCTCTCCACAGAGATCTCATCCTCATCTTCAACATGACCTTCTTCAGGCCACTGAATTTTTTGGAGAAGATCCTGTACGAAAAAAATTGTGAACAGAGTATTTACACATGTTAACTAAAGAGAAACTGAAAAAATGAAGAGGGTCTGAGTACTTCCCGTACCCACTGTATGTGTATGGCATATCTATACAGGGCTCATTCTTTCATTCTCATGCAGTAAAGCAAAGTCAATCAAGCAACTGTCCTTGGAATACATAGTTGTTCATTTTGTTGAATACCTCTGCACTGCACTGTCTCGGAAGCACGCAACCAACGACATCCGGACGTCTTTCAATCCATGGCCAAACCAAGGAATCTTTTAGCCCTTGTCGCAGCTGCTTTATTTGGCACATGTTTCGACCAAGGACCTTTGAGATGTAAGAGGGATAAAATGAAGGAAACTTTACTTGTCAATCCAATGTTGTTTTCTCTTTTAATTTCCATGTAGCCATAGCTATGCGCTTGTATCTGCTGCTGAGACATAAAATAACTAGAAAAGTACAAGGAGAGTGCAGATCTCCGCCAAGCACAGTACTTACCCCTCTTCAGATGCAGAATTGTCTCAGCTACACGATGGCGCTTATTAGATATTTTTAACCTCAAATATTAAGTGCACAGTAGGCCAAAAGTAAGAGTATCCCCATTTCTTATATAAATTGTGATAAAATCTGCAATCCAGATCAGCCTTCGGGATTTGATAGAGAACCCCATTTTAAATCCCTGAGTCAAACTGCATGAGTTTTGGACAGTAATTACTCGAGATATTAAGAAAAAGTTTTTTTGGCCCTATTGACCGCAATGTTAAAAATGTCAAAGAGATCCAGAATCCAGGATTTCTTCCGGATTACCCCCAAAATGAAATGTCTTCTTCCTTTTCACATTTCCAACAAATCCAGAAAATTTCATCAAAATCTGTCCATATGTTTTTGAGTTATCCTGAATACAGACAAAAAAATAAACGCCGGCAAAAACATAACCTCCTTGGTGGAGGTAATAAATAAAATAAATAATACATCAACTGGAAAATGTAAACATTCTCTCTCTCTCTTATTGGCCCGAATATAGGACGATATTTTTTTTCCAGAAATTGTATTCTCAAAAATTAGGTTGTGCTATATTTGAGGACATACAATATAGGTCATTAAATGAGGTCGTTACACATCCGCGCCACTAGATGGCGCCAAAGCACCAGTGATCAGGAAGTGAATGGAGCCTCGCAGTGTTTCTGATGAGAAAAAGAGGAACATGAAGATCTGGAACAAAGGGGCTCCAACGCTAGACAAGTGAGCAAACAACAGAGGCGAAGTTTAGATGCCAACTTGAAACTGATATTAATCAACGCAGTCGAGTCAACAAACACCTGCCAATCGGGCAATATTTGTTTTTTCGACTGAATTGTTAATGTTCATGAAGTTGAATAGAACTTGAATTTGATGGTTGTAAAGTTATTTACAATATTATTGCAGTTATTGAACCTGGGAGGGTACTTAATTGTTTCTTATTTTGAGAAAGACAATATATATTTTATTTAATACAACAGTAATATTTTTTGATCTTAAATCACATGAAATGTTATCTCTGTTGTGAGTTTTCCTAGAATAATTGTTACAAGAACAAGTTGTTTTATGTGTAACCTTGTTGTCTTCAACATGTTTTTATTTTCACAAAATGATTACAAAAATAGGGGTCATCTTATAATCAGAGTCGTCCTATATTCGGGCCAATACAGTGTGAGTGTGTGTGCGCGCATAAAAAAAAAAAAAAAAAAAAAAAATATATATATATATATATATATATATATATATATATATATATATACACATGTACATATAAATTACATATATAGTATATATATATATATATATATATATATATATATATATATATATATATATATATATACATATACATATATATAACATTTTGACATTTTCCAGTTTATGTTGTATCAACACACTGAGAAAGTACCTTCTCAAAACTGAAGTGCATTTATAGACTTACTGCATGCTGGAGAAGATTATGCAGGAGCCAGATGTGGTTGGTCTTTGCAAGTACAGGAAGGTCCCATGCCACTGCCAAACTATTCACAGCTGCCCGCTCATCCTCAGTGAGAATCCTCTTCTCACCTTGTTCATCTTCAAGCTAAGCATTACAAAGAAAACATAGCAATCACATTCTGCCACATTTTAAAATAAGTTATGATACATTCATGCCATTTTAAACGCAATAGTTAAAGCCCAAAGTTTGAACTCAAAACACAAATGGCTAGATCCTACACAGAGAAAGACGAACATAACTGCAAATCGAGATCAAACAATGAAAAATGGCATAAACTACTTACTACTATCACGATTACTTCTATGGTGGTCTTACCAGTTGTATGGTCTCCCTGATATCTAAATCCGCCACATCCTCAAAGCTGATGGTTGCTGTCTGGGGTGGATTTTCAAGAAGCACATGTAGCACTGCTGGGCTAACACCTGTGACACGAGTGCCTCCATGAAGAAAAGAATGTCCAATCATTCTTCCTGCCATGACAAAGAAGTCATTCTGTGGCAACACTTTTACGTGGAAGGGATTAGGTGGTCAAGTTGGCCTTCGAAGAGCATAGTACCACATGCATTTCCTAAAGGAAGATAAAACCATAGATAGATAAGTGTCCCACTGTAAAGATCAAAGCGAAGAAAGGGTTCTGAAAAGGATGTGCGCACTAAAACACCTCTTTCACTTTTAACATCTGAGTTTTTATGTTACTTCCATTTCCTCCGAAGAGCCACAGACGTAACACAGGTGCACAAATCCTTTTCTACAAGTCACATATTTCCACACTGACACGCTCACATTTTGCACCTACTGTTGCAGTGCACGAGGAGCAAAACATATTTGTGTACCTGTATCGTATGAAGTGAAGTTGCAGTGAGAATTTGAATCGGTGCAAATCTGAATGTTAACTTGTGCAATAACTATGTGAAATAATTTACCAAAAAAACTGCAGTGTCATGTAACATACACACACACACACACACACACACACACACACACACACACAAATAGCTACTTACAACCACAGGAATCCTCCCCACAAGTCACACGTATTTTTGTGTTGTATTTGTGGGAAGAAAAAAAATCAGCACTTACAAGAAATTATTTTACAATTGCACAACTCATAGAGTGTGGGAGAGCAAATTTGCTGATATACATACAAATTCAATGTTGCAGGTGCTCAAACATTTTGCACCTGAAATACCTTCACAGAGCTGAGCTTCCTTCAGAAAAAGAGGCGACTCAAACAGCAGGTTCCTCAACCTGAGACTCTGAGACCTTCCTGTCAGATGATCTGTGATCCGGGAGAAAAGAGAAAGATCATCATCAATCATTTACACTGCCTTCTCTCTCTCTCTCTCTCTCTCTCTCTCTCTCTCTCTCTCTCTCTCTCTCTCTAACTGTTAATAGATATTGATATTAATGTGACATTAAGTATGGCATTTGTTGCAGCTGCTGCCTCATCTGAAAGAGCTGAGTTAATCTGGTTGTGTAAATTCTCTTTAATTCATCCTCAGGTTAAATATTCTGATCATTCAGTTTGTTCAGTCTCAGTTATTATTCAGTCCTGTTGTGAGTGTTGTTCACATTTCTCTTTTAAATGTTGATACTAAAGTTAAACCCATGAAACGTAAACAGAACTCAGTGATCAGTGAAGACTTCTGACACATTTCTGACTTTTACAGGATCCTATAAACTTGAGGAATCAATTAACTGATCGGTTTTACCATTATGATAAACATGTAACTGCAAAAAAAAACCATAGAATTCTCTGTAAAGGTGTGTTTTTTAAGCTTTTTTTCTTGTGTTAGTTTGGCGCTGTGATTAACTGACCTTTGGTTGAGATTTCCAGTATGGATGGGATGTATGGCGGCGCCCTTGTCGGCCATCTTAACTGCAGGAAGGTCCTCTTGAAAAGTTCAGACAGTGACGGCTGAATGAAAACCTGGAACATCTCAGAGTTTAACACTAGAACTTCGGCAGTGGGGCCATTTTGCCTTTTGGTGTATCTCTTCTACAGAGGGGCCAAATGACCCCAAGGAAGGTGTGAAGAGATGCTTTTGTCATGAAAACAAGGCTCTTCAGCAGAGGACAATGGGGACATGCAGAGCCACTGCAAGGCAACTTCTTTTGTTAGATTGACTGACCAGAGTGTGTGGTGGAGGGAGGCAAACTTCACTCCCTGCTCTACTGTGCATTTTGTCTGCAGAAGGTGAGGAGGAAGAGTAGTGATCCTATGTGTCAGTGTGCTGCCAGTGACACAAACTGTTCTTAGAAAAACAACAAAACAGGCAGGTTTTATAGAATACCATCGACTCACACCTCTTTATACATTATCACGGAGTCGTAATACCAGTTTTACTATTTTATATATTTTCATGTCTTCTATTTTGGCTCCACCAGCTATTTGTCTGCTCTTTTATTACACATTATTTAGAGAAAAATGTTTTGCTTTTGTTTGTGTGTGGGGGGGGGCATGCAGCAAATCATATTTAATGAATGAGTAATCTATATACACACATATGCATACAGTCAAGTTACGTTGAGGGGTCTTCCATGGTACAAAACAGTCTTTCATTTATGAGCAACATAACTCTAACCACAGATTTGCAAAATCACAAAGACACAGAAATCAGCCTCCTGTCCTCTGTCTGTGGGCCGTGGCAACAAAGCATGTCATTCACAGCAAAACGTAACAAAAAGGAGTTCATCATATCTGCATAGTAAAAATTGTTTTACAACAGTATTTTGACCAGAATTTGTCCTGAAATGCATCTTTTGGACATGGACCCGTCCAATATGGATGCACTAATATTTTAATACGAGTATTTTTAGGGCTTCCTGGTGAATGGACTGGTCCATCTGGGATCGTATCTCACTGTAATGTCTGTAAATTCAAGTAAAACTCAGAGTTTGCTTGAGAATGCACTGAAAGAAACAGACGTGTTGAGCCACCGGCCACTGAAATGTGAGCCATTTCTTCCCCTTCTTTATCCGTATGGCTCATTAAAACGTCTCCCAGTCACTAATGTTAATTTAGCAGCATAACTTATTTTATCACAACATTGCCAGCTGAAAATGCAAGATCAGAACAAACAACAGCTGGTCAGTGAGGCTCTTTCTGCAGTCAGGTTCACGCATCTGCTGTGTTGGTAAATTAATTATTGCTCTATAGGTAGAGGAGAAAAACTTGAGACTTGCAGTTTACTACTTTAACTTTTACTTTAACTACTTTTGATAATGCTTTTCCGCCCCAACAAAAGTAAAAAGAAAGTGATTATCTCTCATTGCAAAGCAGGCTATTTGTACAATATTTCAATGGCTCTGCAAACTCTAACCATTCAAACCACACATGTTCAAAGCCGAATCACAGGTATAGAAAAAAATGTTAGAAACGGTCAAAAGTTGTTTGACTTTTTCGAATGCCTAAAAAAGTTCACTGTGTTTGGAAAGAATCTGCTCTGCCATCCTCAAGAGGAAAGCTCTCAGTCGTTCCTGGCTCTTTTCATTTCAAGCCTCTCCCTCCCCCCAAGAGGTATGCATGAACCAACAACCTGGAAGGTATCGGCTGAATTTACAAGTGAAAAGAAGGGCCAGCAGTGGCCGTTGAGTTGCGCATTTAAAATCAGGGGCCATCTGGCCCCTCTCTGGATTGAATGCATTTTCAAGAAAAACGTCTATTGTTTTGGCAGACATGAAAACATACAAGTGAAAGTTGATCAAGGTTTAATCTTTTAATCATTAAACTGTTGCTCTTTTTCCCCTTTTTTAAACTTAACGTTCATACATCATCGCTCTCTGGTAACGGGAACTGCGTCTGAATTTTAATCAACATCTCATGGTCACAGTGATGTGGAACTGGTGAGAGAAAACAGCTCAAAAAGAAGCCAAAGTCAGCTGGAGAGAGAGGAAGAAACCTCCCTTTATATCTACAGAGTTCAGAAAGTTGACCTGGACTCTCACAATGATTAAAATTAGAGGAAAGAGTGTTCTTCCTTCTGGTCCCGTGTTGAAAACCAGCCTGAATGCTGCAGGGTGAAGCAGATGGAAATGGACGTCCTTCTCTTTGACAGCTTTTCTGATGGGGGCATCCTCCTGAACTGGTCTTGCTTACAGGGGTTTCCGGCGGGGGGGTGCCACAAGGTAATGCGATACTTGTTATAAAATAAGTGATTTCAAAATAAAATCTATGTCGTGTTTTTGCCTTAATATTCTATTTTTTTTTACTTCTGGTAGAAAACAGAACAAATAACATGATGTAGTCATTATGTGCTGTAGAAGAGTGAACGGTTTTGTACTTCGTCACTGCAGGAAAGTCAAATGACACCAAAATGGCACAAAACAGTTCTATGACCAGAGCGGCCCTGTGTTACCAGATTGGGCGGATTTCTGCCAAATCAGGCTTCTTTTTTGAACACGCCGGACAGGTTGATGACATCATTTTGTTTATGACGTTTTTTTTTTCGTTCCGTTTCCGTTTCGTTCCGTTTATTTGGGCATATCACATAACATAAACATGTCAACAAAATATACAAAACCATTCAATGAAAGCCCAAAAGGAGTAGGCTGAAGCAGAAGCTTATCAGTGCCTACCCCTTCCCATATCTCGTAATTATATCACTGAGGGTCACATGGCAATGTTGTTGTATTTATACATCATTTTATCATCCATACCCAGGCCATTACACAGTAGCATGTGCATGTGCCTGCCTATGAATGTGTGTGTGTTATGTGGTACAAGATTCATGTCCTGGCATGCCACACAGTGTGTCTGCATGCCTGGACATGAGCTGCATCATTAACCAATCAGTCATTATTCGTCGTTATTCGAACCAAGCACACAATATTTCATATTACTACAGTATACTCATAATCATACTATGTCCGACAGTATTATTATATTTTGTGTGTTCATTTTCCATACCCAGGCCCATGCACCCTAACCCGTGCATGTGCCTGTTTATGAGCGTGTGTTATGTCGTACAGTATTCACTTCCAGTGTTATGTTTGTTTGGCATAGTTATCAAAAATACGGCGCATATACAGTTTTTTGAATTGATGTATAGTTGTGGCACTTTTTAGGTTCCCATCTAAGCTGTTCCATAGATTTACGCCTCTCCGGGTAATACATTGGCTTTTGAGGGTCGTACGAACACGTTGAACTTTTAAATTAAGCATTTGCCTGGAAGAATAATTGCCCTCTCTATTAGCAAACAGACGATTTATGTTACCGGGAAGTAAATTGTTTCTTGCCTTGTAGAGTATTAACAGAGATTTCAAATGTATTAAGTCCTCAAGCTTTAGAAGGCTAGATCTTAGGAACAATGAGTTTGTATGGTCCTTGAACCCCACGTTGTGTATGATCCTGATAGATTTTTTTTGAAGTCTAAACAAAATCTCCAAGTGGCTTCTGTAGGTATTTCCCCAAACCTCTACACAGTATGTGATGTAAGGAAGGACAAGTGAGCAGTACAAGATTTGGAGAGCTTTTTGGTCAAGAAGGTGTCTGCATCTTCTCATAATAGCAATGTTTTTAGCCATCTTAGTTCGGATACTGTTGATGTGCGGCTTCCAGCTCATGTTGTGACTCAGAATCACTCCCAGAAACTTGTATTCTTTCACTCTTTCTATTTCAACATTATCTATTTTAACTTGGGTTTTAGTGTCTTCTTTGATTTTACCAAATAACATGAATTTTGTTTTGAGTACATTTAGCGATAATTTATTTTTATTGAACCACTCTTTAATTTTACAAAGTTCTGCTGTAATCTCAGTCACAAGGAGCTGCAAATATTTGCCTGAGCCTACTATTGTAGTATCATCTGCAAATAATATAAATTTTAGTTTTGGTGATACATCACACAGATCATTTATGTATAGTAAGAACAATAAAGGTCCTAACACTGACCCCTGGGGGACAACACAGGTAATGCTTCTCCAACTTGAACTACGCTCGCCTATCTGCACATACTGCTGCCTGTTTGTTGTTTTTTAGTATACAAATACGATTTTAACATGCATTTTCAACCGAGATGGCGGTTTGGGCTGCTTTCTATTGAGTTAAATGGGTTTCATCTTGTTTGCAGGGGAGAGCGACAGATCTGGCAACCTCCTCCAGTGGACTGCAGAGACACAGCAGGCGGTGATGCGATGATTCTGTTCCGAAGACGGAATGCAGCCGTTTCACAGCTGGACCACATCCAGTGTGCATCAGACGTGATTGTCATGCATAGAGCATGCTGCATGCGCACACACACACACACTCGCTCGCGCACGCCCACACTTGTTACTTTCTTCCTTCTTTTTTTTACTGCACAAACTTTTTTTCCCCTGCACCTCACGGTCTACCTGGGGACACTCCGGTCTATCGCGATCGACTGGTTTGGTACCCCTTCTCTAGAAACACTCTTCTTCTTGTTCTAGATCTCCTTCTTTCTCCAGGCAGAGCAGAACTCTTGCTCTTTAGTTGTGTCCTCCAAAAAAATCCCCCAGTCTGGACCTGGACCCTTTTTCAGTGTCCCCGTTGCTCCGTTGTGTTCTTTCATCAGCTCAACACCAACTGCCGGTGTCCCGGCAGTTATCTTGGCTTGAACGGCCTCCACAGCTTCCTGCTCAGCTAGCCCACTAGCATTAGCTGTAGCTTCACTTTCTACTGGCGATTCATTGTTTCTTCTTCTCAGGTTTGGTTGTGAATGACTTGTGATCTGTCTCTTGTCTCCTCTTTTCATGATACAGCGAAGCCTTTCCTGCCTGATGACTCTGTGCTTTCAGGGGGGATTAAAGCTGGAGCCTCTGTTTTCAGCTGCTATTTGCTGTGATGCCTTCCCGGAAGTCCAGACCAACTCTGACAAATTAAAACCAAACCCATCTTCATAGATATAACGACCAGGAAGCTCAGAAGCTCTCCTTAATCTGGCTGTTTAGCCAGTCAGATGCAGAGAAGGCCGTCATGAAGGAAACAATGCCTGGATTCATCAAATCAAATCAATCTTTATTTATAAAGCTTCTTCCATTCAAAAGAACCACAACTTTAAAATAGAAGATATGATCAAATAAATGAAGAATACAAGTTAAAATGAAAAGGAAAACTGCTTCATGAAATCAGAATGTCAGACAAATGTAAAGCTCAGTTAAAAGCCTGATTAAAAAGGAGTTTTCAGCCTTTAGCCTCAACCTAAACTATGTTCTCCAATCCGTGGCCCAGGGGAATGTATTTTGTACCTCATTACCATCGTGTTAGCATTATGTTTTTATGTTGTCATGTTATCATTATGATATCATGTTCTGATAGGCCCCTCCCACCTTCTGATAGGCCCCTCCCACCTTTTTATAGGCTCCTCCTCCTCCCTGCTGTCAGAGACAGAGATGTCCTCCCTACAGAGGACACAGACTCACTGAAGAACCATATCCAAATCCAAATCCAGCACATAGAGGTTGAGTGAATGTGGTGTTGAAGGTGTAGAGGTGGATCAGAGAGTCAGAGGAGACTCTGAAGAAGGACAGAGAGCCAGCAGGACAGTCCACATACACTGCTACTCTACCAGAGGAGGAGGAGGAGGAGGAGGAGGAGGAGGAGGAGGAGAGGGATGTTTTTTTGTTATTGTGCCAGACATAGTAACGTCCATAATCACACTCCAGACTCCAGGACTGATGATTCCCTCCAAACCAACACTCCTCACTGCGTCCTTTCCTTCTGATTCCTCTGTAACTCACTGATATAGAAACAGCTCCGCTCCACTCGACCTCCCAGTAACATCGACCACTCAGATCATTTCTACACAGCATCTGTTTACAGACATCAAATCTGTGAGGATGATCAGGATACGGCTGCTCTTCCTCCACATGTGTCACCTTCCTGTTGTTGTTGGACAGTTTGAGCTTTCTGCTCATTGAGTTTTCATCCAGTTGAAGTTGAGAGAAATCTGATGGAGAGAAAAAGAGTTCAGTCCTGATGTGACACATGTGATGGATTTGTTGTTTGTGGACTTCCTGACATGTTGTTGATGGAGAGAAAGTTTGATGAGGACACTTTTTGTCAGGCTTCTCTTGTCAGTAATCCATCCATCCATCCATCCATCCATTTTCTATCGCTTATCCGGGGCCGGGTCGTGGGGGCAGCAGTCTCAGCAGGGATGCCCAGACTTCCCTGTCCCCAGACACAGGGCCGGCGCGGGCTTCTCAGGTGCCCTGGGCAAGCCCGACACGAGTGCCCCGTGGTAGTGTCGCGGAGAGTCAGTTGTTGAGCGGGGGGGGGGGGGGGGGGGGGGGGTGGGGGGGGGGGGGGGGGGGGGGGGGGGGGGGGGGGGGGGGGGGGGGCAAGCGATGTGAGCGAAGCCAAGCAGTGCGCCTCACGGCCTCAGGCACCCCCTATGGCTCAGCGCCCTGGTCAAGTGCCCCAGGTGCCCAGCCTAATCGCCGGCCCTGTCCAGACACTTCCTCCAGCTCCTCTGGGAGGATCCCAAGGCGTTCTCAGGCCAACCCAGAGACATAGTCTCTCCAGCTTGTCCTGGGTCTTCCCCGGGGTCTCCTCCCAGTGGGACATGTCCGGAACACCTCTCCAGGAAGGCGTCCAGGAGGCATCCTAAACAGATGCCCGAGCCTCCTCAGCTGGCTCCTCTCAATGCGGAGGAGAAACGGCTCTACTCCGAGCTCCTCCCTGCTGACTGAGCTCCTCACCCTATCTCTAATGGAGTCCAGCCACCCTACGGAGGAAGCTCATTTCAGCCGCTTGTATCCGGGATCTTGTCCTTTCGGTCATGACCCAAAGTTCATGACCATAGGTGAGGGTGGGAAAGCAGATTGACCGGTAAATCGAGAGCTTCGCCTTTCAGCTCAGCTCCTTCTTCACCACAATGGACCAAAACAACGACCGCATCACTGCAGCCGCTGCACTGATCCGCCTGTCAATCTCACGCTCCATCCGTCTCCCTCCACCATCTCTCCACCGAACTGGAGGGGGCAAGCCACCTTCCTCCAGTTGAGGACCATGGGCTCGGATTTGGAGTTGCTGATCCTCATCCCTGTCGCTTCACACTCGGCTGCGAACCGCCCCAGTGCATGCTGTAGGTCCGGGTTCGATGAAGCCAACAGGACAACATCATCTGCAAAAAGCAGAGATGAAATCCTGTGGTTCCTGAACCGGACCCCCTCCGGCCCCTGGCTGCACCTAGAAATTCTGTTCATAAAGATTATGAACAGAGCCGGTGACAAAGGGCAGCCCTGCCGGAGTCCAACATGCACCGGGAACAGGTCCAACTTACTGCCGGCAATGCGAACCAGACTCCTACTCCGGTCATACAGAGACCGGACGGCCCTTAACAAGGGGCCCCGGACTCCGTATTCCCGGAGCACCCCCCACAAGACACCACGACAGACGCGGTCGAATGCCTTCTCCAAATCCACAAAAAACATGTGGACTGCTTGGGCAAACTTGTCAGTAATGTTTGAATGAATCCAAAGCTTTGATTGAAAGACAAACGGACAGTGATGAGTCCAACTTACACTTTCTCACACCAGGTTTGAGCCACTGCTGTCCACCATGGTCCACCCTGCAGGAAGAGAGACGAGAGAGAGAGAGAGAGAGAGAGAGAGAGAGAGAGAGAGAGAGAGAGAGAGAGAGAGAGAGAGAGAGAGAGAGAGGAGAGAGAGAGAGAGAGAGAGATGAGAGAGAGAGAGAGAGAGAGAGAGAGAGAGAGAGAGAGAGAGAGAGAGAGAGAGAGAGAGAGACCTTTAAGCAGCACTGTCTTTAGTCAGTTGTCAATGTCTGTCAATTTGGGCTGTCAGTTGAATACAATATTGAATGGTGATGATTTGCATGATTGTCCATAGTTAACTAATTGCAAATTGCTCCCAGGTGTTTGATCTGCTGTAAAAGTCCATTAAAGGGAAAATGTTGAGGTTGTTCATCCTCTCATCAGCATGGCAGTGGACCAACATGCTGCTTTATGGAAATGATGTTTGCTGTTGTTGCCACAGTCCAGATCAATATCAAATACTGTCCAGAATCATCTCCAGTATCACATCACCCACCTCTGTTTCCCAAACTACGGTGCAGGACCAGGGTCACAAAACGTGGTGCGTTAATCACGTGTCAAATAAATTAGTGGCGTTAATAGGAATTTGACTTAAGTGGTTATTATGGCGCTGATTTTGACAGCCCTGCTATCAGTCCATACATCCTTCAGTGTATATATACCAATACATTAATAGAGGAAGAAACACTAAATACAGTATATAGACATCACCAGACTACTCAGAACATGCACACACACACACACACACACACACACACACACACACACACACACACACACACACACACACACACACACACACACACACACGCACGCACACACACACACACACACACACACACACACACATACGAAGCTGAGCCATTGTTGGTCCTCTCAGCTCGTCACCAACAGCCCAAACAGAAAGTCTTCCAGGTGTGGCATCAGTGTTTAGAGGGTGAATCAGCTTTGAGACTAGCAGCCACCAACCCCCTTAATATCTGCAGTGCATCATGTGACCCTGCAGCTTGGCTTCATGATGCCAGGACAGCCACATGTCTTCACAGAAGGTTCATCAGCCAGACTCTCCTGGCTTGAGGAAAAGGATCTTTTGGTCCAGATATGAAGAGGGTCCTGTGTGGAAGACCTGGCCCATCTGCTAGGCAGGAGAAACACTGACTTCCTGTTTGGGGATCAAGCCGTGCCACATGTCTTTTGGTAGCCACGGCCTCATGCACTGTCTTCCACTGGAGATCCACAGTGCCTTTCTCTATGGGAAGCTTATGCAGGGACCTAAAGCTGCCTCTGGAACAGGAACCAGGAGTCGACTCCCTAAACTACCTGGACTCCTGAACAGCAGTTGATGGAGTTCTGTGAAGGACTTTGATAGTGGAGATGTGCAGGCTCCTCTTTCACTGTAAATAAGTCTGCTGACTGTGGTGTTTTGAAGGAGAGGATTTGGCCATTTTCCACCTTCTTCTACTGCTGCACAGATGGACGGCTGTGGAAAGGTGGGAGGTTGGACTTGTTGGTCTGTTTGGGATTCCCTCCTCAATGCCATCCAAAGGAGAGCAGAAAGAGCTCCCAGCACCTCATCGCACCTCGCAGCATCTGTTGTGACTGCAGGCCTGTGTGGTGGCTCAGCCTGCTCAGTGTTTTCCTTTGACCTACCAGTCTCCAGTGAAGAGAACAGTGAAGAGAAGAACAGGACTGTCTCAGCTGTGGAAGAGCTGAGCAACTGGAGTTTGATGAGGGACTTGTAGAACAGAGGCTCTGCAGAGACACCAGCTTCAAGGAGACACCACCCAGGAAGGGCCACAACATGATTCTCAGGTGACTGGTGTTACTGTCGGTCCTCAGAAACACACCATTTCCCTTCATGCAGAAGATGATGGGCTGCAGGATTTCAGGAATCTCTGAACCACTCTCATGGGTAATGGGTGGCCCTCGGCCACTTCAGGGAGTGACAACCCTGCCCACATGAGTCCTGGGCTCAGCTGGCTCCGGTTGACAGTACCTGGTTAGGGCCCTGAGCCAGGGATACGGTGAAGTCAGTGGCAGCAGGCTGACTGATACTGAGGAGGGTGTTTGACAGGTTACGTCATCGACGGTCGACTCAGCAGTGGCACTCGGATGAGCGTACTGAAAGGTCAACGGGTGGCACAACTGGCCAGTTAGTGGCAACTGCGAGGCAGCTTGTACATTCCCCAGATCTGTTACACTTTGGTGTACCGCTGGTACAGGGTGTACAAGTCCAGAGAGGCTCGACGATGGAGGGAGGTGCTCAAAGTCTATGGCTGTCCTGACAAATTCACAAGCATGGACAAACAGTTCCACGACAACATGTCTGAAGTAGTCTCTGTTGGAGGGGACACCAGTGCTTCTTTTCCGGTATGTCATGGAGTCAAGCAGGGGTGTATAGTGCCCAGGCTGACATGCAGGAAAGCATCGACCGGTTCGCCAAAGCCTGTGACGACTTCGGTCTGATGATAAGCACAAAGAAGACCGAGGTGATGCACCAGCCAGCTCCTGCAGTTCCCTACACAGAGCCAACCATCACAGTCAATGGTGAGATGCTGACAGTAGCAGACAAGTTTATTTACCTTGGCAGCATGCTGTCACAAACCGTCAGCATCGATGAGGAGGTCTCGTACAGGATCACCAGGGCCAGCTCGGCTTTTGGCAGACTCAGGGACAGAGTTTGAGCTATGCCTATGACTATGAACTTGCCACTAAGACAAAACTGATCTGTGTGAGAGAATTGCTCTATGCCGACGATTCTGCCTTGGTTGCTACAAATCTACAAGATATACAAGCGATTACCCATCTATTTGTTGAAGCAGCAACATGCTTTGGCTTGCGAATAAATGCCTCCAAAACTGAGCTTCTGTACCAACCACCACCGCACCAGCAGCCTGAGCAACCAGCTGTAGTGGTGAACGGTGTGGCATTGAAAACAACTGCCACTTTCACGTACCTAGGGAGCACAGTCACCAACAAGAACTCATCCGATGCTGAGATTGACCGAAGAATTCAAGCTGCCTGTAAGGCTTTTGGGTCATTACAGCAGCGACTGTGGTCCCGACACGACATCAAGCTCTGTACGAAGATCAAAATCTACAACACAGTTGTATTGCCATCACTTCTGTATGGCACAGAAGCCATGATCCTCTACCGCTGACACATCAGACAACTAACATGTGCGACTTCGCCATATGCGCCACATCATGCACATTAAGTGGCAAGACCGTGTCCCAGATATCGAATTACGAGAGCGAGTGGGAGTGGTGAGTTTAGAAGCTTTGTTGGCTGCAGCTCAGCTACACTGGGCTGGACATGTCTCGAGGATGCCTGATGACCGGACCGGCTCCCAAAACAAGTGTTCTACAGTGAGCTGCAGCATGGGAAACGTATGCGTGGTGGTCAGAAACTTCGGTATAAAGGTGTCCTTAAGATTCACATGAAATCCGCCCAGATTGACAGCAACACATGGGAGCAGCAAGCCTCAGACCGGTCCAACTGACCTGTTGTTCTGCGTCAAACCATCAAAAGTGTCAAAGAGAAAAGAACTGATTATCTGTCCGCTCATGATCGCCGTCACACTGTTCTAAGTGCCAGTGATTTCATCTGTGGCAAATGTGGGCGACCATGTAGATCAAGAGCTGGTCTGATGGCTCATCTACGTGCATGCAAGAGATAAACAACACCCAACATTCAAACACATCTCCACTTCTCTCATCCTCATTGAAATCGATGGACTGCCGTAGAAAATGTGGCATGTAGCATGTAGCATGTAGCATGCTGTCCACAGTCAGGGATGGGCCGTGCCGTCACACTTTATAGCACAGCGGTGAACCAAAACAATCGTTCAGTTTGTGATACAAGCATGAAAATGTGTACACATATAGCCAAAGGCATTCCAAAAAGAACTTGATATAGAGGCATCAGAAACTTTCAACATGATGCCCATGGCAGCCATTTTTCAAAATGGCCAGCAGCAACAACAGTTTTCTTAGGAGTAATGGTTATAATATGATATTTCAGACATATTTACCATTCATAGTACTTGGTAAATGTCTTATGTATAATCAAAAAGTTGTCCTGGATATTCAAGATAGCCACCATTTTCAAGATGGCAGCCCTCATTTGTATGATTGTCTGATATAGGTGATATCAGTGTCAAATCTGTCATTTTTTATCATACAGAATTCAAATTCCCTTCTAAGACCCTTCTGAACTGGTCTTCCAGATGCAGGCAGACAACTATCTGTCTAATCAAAGATCCAGCTGATGAAAGAGACCTCATTAGCATCGTGTCTGGAATGAAACCTGACAGCAAACACTGCGCGTGCGCACACACACACACACACACACACACACACACACACACACACACACACACACACACACACACACACACACACACACACACACACACACACACACACTCACACACACAGTTAAAGGTGCTGTAGGCAGGATTTTGCTAGTCAATGGTAATTTTTCTGTGTTTTCTTTGGATTAAATGTTAGAGTATCCGTTGATAATCCTTTGGGAGTGCAGCATAACTGCACTACCGCGAGGGCGCAGTGTTTCCATCTGTCTCTGTTCTGAGCTGAAAAGGAATCTCGACAGCTCCAGGTATCTTTGACCAATCAGAAGAGCCCCTGAGGCTCTAACCGTGGTGGTCGAGGGGCGTTCGTCGCACGTTCTTGTGGAAGGGGCTTAACTTGCGTAAGGGCGTGTTGTCAGAGAAAACAGGACAGGATTGGCTGTGCTGGGTTTCAAATTGCCATCTTAGATGGGTCAAATAGATGGGATGCGGAATCCTGCCTACAGCACCTTTAACACAGTGAAGTCCAGAAGTGTGGAAGCCCACACAGTGTTACAGCGGGTCTCATGAGTGACGTGGAGAACAGGAGGAAGCTGAGACGGACCAGCACAGAACAAAGACAGAGACAACACTAAACAGACTGGGGTAAGGGACAGAGACAGAACACCATAGATAGATGAGACCATTGAAAGATTGAAACATGCGGTTAGAGTGGTTCTGCAAATATTTTTTTTCCTTTTAAAAGGTAATTTTTCCTTTCCAGAGTCACTGATGCTCATTTTTGGGTTTTCTTTGTGAAAAGTGAAGAGAAATGACTGTGTTGTACTGAGTGTGCGATAAGCAGTGTTTTGCTGGTGACTGAAAAATAGTAACTAGTTACAGTTAATAGTTACTCCAGGAAAAAAGTAACTCAGTAACTCCATTAAACCTTCTGCCACTGCTCTCATGAACCACCACTGACAATAACAGGACATGCTGCCAGAACTTTCCAGGAGCAGAGCCCCAGATTTGCTGTGGAGCCAAGACATTGATCCAACTGTGTTCATACTGGAGAGACAGTCAAGGACTGAGACCTCAGGGTTTGAAAGAAAAAGTCAAATGTCATCAGCATATAACACTATCTTCTGGATGGTCCTGACTAAACTAACACTGTGAATATCCTGACTGTTTCTGAAGGGTTCTGCCAGTGGTTCTAAGGTGAGGACGAGAAGGAGGATTGAGGGCATCATTGTCTTGTCCCTCAACAGAGTGTGTGTGTGTGTGTGTGTGTGTGTGTGTGTGTGTGTGTGTGTGTGTGTGGTGTGTGGGGGGGGGGGGGGGGGGGGGGGGGGAGGGGGGGGGGGGGGGGACATGACATTGATCAACACCCGAGCTTCTAGTGAATAATAGAGAAGTTTGTATTTTATTCAGTAATTTCTTTCATAAATCCCTTTCCTAATCCGAAGAGGTCCAGGACATCACACATGAAGCTTCAATTAAATCCAAGAGTCTTTCCAACCAGTCTGATCATCAACTGGAGACATTGTGAAGAACATCTCAGTCTCCATGAGGAGCTCCTGCTGTGTGTCCATACCTGAGAGTCTCCAGTGAGCAGTGTGGATCCTCCACTGCCGCTGACAGCTCCTTCACTCCTGAGTCTCCTGGATTGTTGTAGCTCAGGTCCAGCTCTCTCAGATGGGAGGACTTGGATCTCACAGCTGAGACCAGAGAAGCACAGCCTTCCTCTGAGACCAGACACCCTGACAGACTGGAGACACAAACATGGCTGCATCAAGTCAAGAAGGAAGAAGGAAGATCCTCCACATGATCAAGCAGCAGCTGGATCCTGACCTGAGAGCTTCCAGTTTACAGTGAGGACTCTCCAGTCCAAGAGACAGACGCTTCACTCCTGAATCCTGCAGGTCGTTGTTACTCAGGTCCAGATGTGTCAGACTGGAGGACTGAGAGCTGAGAACTGAGGACAGAGCTCCACAGCTTCTCTCTGACAGACCACAGCAGCTCAACCTGAAGAAGAAGCAACAATGAAAACCACATCAATGTTTGTCATGGACTCAGTTCTACATCTCTGACTTGGAGCATCACAAACACAGTGAGTGGAGGATGATAAGCTGCTGTTCTGCAGCTCAACAGGGACTGGAACCTTTGGGGGGGGAGGCACTGTCTGGCCAATCTGTGGGTCCTGTATCTGCAGGGGCCTGAACTCACTTGCGGACTCTCCTGTCAGAATCCTCCACCAACAGAGTGGTACCTCCACATGGAGGTGGTGTGCACAATTTAGAGCAGGGGTGCTCAATCCTGTTCCTGGAGAGCCCCTATCCAGCATGTTTTAGTTCCCTCCCTGCTTTAACACACCTCAATGCAATGACAGGCTCATCATTGTGTTTTGTTAGGTGCTTGACGATGACACAATAATTGGATTCAGGTGTGTTGAAGCAGGGAGAGAACTAAAACATGCTGGATAGGGGCTCTCCAGGAACAGGATTGAGCACCCCTGATTTAGAGTCACTTCAGAGGAACACACCCCAGAGAATTTGTCAGGAAATCCACATACTGTTGCTGGAGGCCTCCTTTTTCTATCCAGCTCAGGCATGGTTTCTTGTGCTGCAGACTCTCCTGCAGATCACCTCACTGCCTCCGCTTTTACATTTGGCTACTGGAAGGCCCGACTGGCTGCTGAGCAGCTGTACGGAGCCTGTCAGGAGGACCATCCTGACTCTCGGAGCACTGTAAACCCAGCTGCAGTCTGACAGTAGGTGGAAATTTGTTGAGTGGTGCAGCATCTGCAGGCAGGACCCACTGCTTTGCCCAGTCCCTGCGATCTTGGATACTTGCAGGCTCCTCTGGGGGAGTCAACCTCCATCTACCCTGAGGGGGACTGTGGCATCCATGTCAGCCCAGCTTGAGAGAGTTGCAATACCACAGTGTGAGCCAAGACCTTTCTCAAGGGGGCTCTGAGGCTTTGCCCCCGAGAGATCCACTGTCCCCAGCAGAGATCCTGAACTCAGTGCTGGATGGTGTGTGTCCGCCTCCCCCGTGAGCCCTTGGCTACAGTGGGAGCCATGCAAGACCACATTCTTGGTGGCCGTTACCTTGGTGAGTGACATACTCGCTTTATCAGCCCATCATGCCTGGAGTGGCACCTGGATATTAGGGTTTCCACTCTAAGACTGAACCTTGCTCTTTTCCCAAAGGTGCTGTCAGGTCTACAGTCTATTCAGCCTATCAGGCTCACATGTTATGGCTCCCTATTGAGTGTCCTTGAGACAGGGAGGAACTGTTGTGCCCAGTAAGAACCTGGGATGCTATATTGATGCTACCATAGACATTCATTCCTCTGAACAGCTGTGGTCTGTTATGGAGGTCCTGATGGAGGCTCTGCTCTCTCCAAGCAGCTCTTATTCCATTGGACTGTGGATTCCTTTCACCATTCTTGTCAGGTGGTGAAAAACCCTCTACCATGTGGTGTGTGCTGCCACTCCACCTTTCGACGACATTTGTCCCGCTGCCTCCTGGGCAATGACAGGACCTTTTTCTCGGTTTTACAACATGAACCCCACCACTCCCCATCCACTGGGTGTGGTCCTGGGTTCTGCAGAGCCCTCTGTGTGAGGTTGGTCTCCGGGATTCCTCCTGACTGAGTTGGGATTCATTCAGTGCTTTCAGCACCACCTTCTGGTGGTCAGAAGGAACAAACTAGAATGAAATTTATGAAAGTAACTATAGTTCTATGAATATATTATCTTTGCCATGAGGTTGTGCTTTTGCTTTCTGGATAATAGTGGATTTTGAGATGTTACAATGTTCCATTGAGATGTTCTACAGATGTTCCACAGTTGTGAGGAGGAGAACAGAGAGTGGTGGGAAATATTTCACAATCATGTCAGAACCTGAGAGTCTCCAGTGAACAGTGTAGATCCTTCACTGCCGCTGACAGAAGATCCACTCCTGAGTCTCCTGGACGGTTGTAGCTCAGGTCCAGATGTGTCAGACTGGAGGACTGAGAGCTGAGAACTGAGGACAGAGCTCCACAGCTTCTCTCTGACAGACCACAGCCGCTCAACCTGAAGAAGAAGCAACAATGAAAACCAGCTGACTGGACATCATGGATATAATTATATGGGTTTAATATCAAGTCATAAATATTTTGCACAATTAAATATAAGTGCTTGCAGATAATTTCACAGTTTGGATTATACATTGTGTTTTGCCATCCTGCAAAAAAATAATAAAATAAAATAAAGAAAATAATAAACGTTTTCTGCATCACCCCCCTCCCCCACCCCGCCCCGCGGGCAGAGAGTGTCCACTCCTGTTTCCTTTTTCCGCTTGTCAGCCAAAGTTTTTTTTATGGTTCTGCCATCCGTGAGCACTGAAGACTGGTGTGCTAGCAAGGGTTTCATGTTTGTTTAACGTGCTTTTATCCTTGTACTCCTGTATGAGTGCCATAAAGCAGGTTTGTTCTCATGAGATGTAGTCAGGTTGCTCCTCTGAAAGCTGCAAGTACTGTTTTCAGGACACAGACCCCGGGGGTAGTGGAGGGACTGGCAAATCACCGCGTCAAGTCTTTCTTTACCCTCACAGGGATTTGGAAAAAACATTTATTGAGGGAAAAAAGTTGCATTGTGGCGGCGCTACAGTTGCTGCTTTAACATTCAACTTTGTCAGTAATCTTCAACTTATTGAAGAACACATCACCCAAATCAAACTCTCAAGCTTTTATTTCAACTTTACAAGTTATTTCAAGCTTTTTTCCAAGCTTTTTTTTTTGTCTCTTTTTTTCTTTTCTCTTCTTTCCTGGAAGAGGATGGAGGCGTGGCGGTGGGCTCATTGTGCAGAGGCTCAATGCTCTTAAGCATCAAAAGCCATTTTGTCAGTGTGCTTTTACTGTAGTGACACATAACAATTGTTGATATTCACTGAACCTTTTTTTCTTACCCAAGTTGAAACTCTACTCCTCTTTAATAGTCTGCATGGGGGGAGAACACTATGTACTTCCACATTGAACTAAGTTTGTGCCATCCAGTCAGAGTTATAATGATGAGTACAAAATTCACAAATGACACTACAGAGACTTAAAAGCAGTGCTGTACTTCACATCTGTGAACAGGATGTTTGCAACGGAACTTTTTTTTCTTCTTTTTTTGTTTTCTTTTTTTTAACAAATGAAAACCTTGCTTTGGCATATTTTTGTTGGAGGGGATGGCAAAATTTGGTATACAATCATATTGAACTCATCATGTTCTCCATATTTGTTCCTGAAGTACGTACAGAGCTTTGTTGGAGGCTTTGACCACTGGCAGCAGCTTCAGAAGAGCCTCCTCTGAAGCAGAGTATTTCTTCAGGTCAAACTCCTTCAGATCTTCTTCTGATGACAGTAAGATGAAGACCAGAGCTGACCACTGAGCAGGAGACAGTCCATCTGTGGAGAGACTTCCTGATCTCAGGGACTGTTGGATCTCCTCCACCAGAGAACCATCATTCAGTTCATTCAGACAGTGGAACAGATTGATGCTTCTCTCTGCAGACAGACTCTCACTCAGCTTCTTCTTGATGTACTGGACTGTTTTCTGATTGGACTGTGAGCTACTTCCTGTCTGTGTCAGCAGATCTTGAATTGGACTCTGATTGGTCTCCAGTGAAAGACCCAGGAGGAAGCGGAGGAACAAGTCCAGGTGTCCATTTGGACTCTTCAAGGCCTCGTCCACTGCTCTCTGATGGAGATGGTGGAGTTCAGGTTTCTTAAAACACTTTTGACCACCTGAAACTGGTACCCATTTTTCATCAGGTTGATTCCAGACTTGATGAAGGTCTGATGGACATGAAGAGCAGCCAGAAACTCCTGAAGGCTCAGATGGATGAAGCAGAACACAGACGTCTGGAGGCCCTTCTCCTTTTTAAGAGCTTTGTGAACATTCCTGAGTACTTAAGGCTACCTCGAGGTCAATGCCAGACTTTCTGAGGTCACGTTCATAGAAGATCAGGTTTCCTTCATCCAGATGATCAAAAGCCAGTTTCCCAGAGACCTCTGTCATCTCCCTGCTCTCTGGACTCCAGGTTTCACGTGAGGCAGTATTGTCATCATATTTGACCTTGTTTCTTTCAGCCTGGACCACCAGGTGGCGGATGTACACCTCAGTCAGGGTCTTGGGCAGCTCTCCTCCCTCTCTGCTCTTCAGCTCCTCCTCCAGAACTTCAGCAGTGATCCAGCAGAAGACTGGGATGTGGCACATGATGTGGAGGCTTCGGGAGGTCTTGATGTGGGAGATGATCCTGCTGGCCTGCTCCTCCTCTCTGAACCTCCTCCTGAAGTACTCCTCCTTCTGGGGGTCGGTGAACCCTCGGACCTCTGTCACCATGTCCACACAGTCAGCAGGGATCTGATTGGCTGCTGCAGGTCGTGTGGTGATCCAGAGGCGAGCAGAGGGAAGCAGTCTCCCCTTCATGAGGCTTGTCAGCAGAACATCCACTGAGGTGGACTTTCTAATGTCAGTCAGGAACTTAGTCTGGTGGAAGTCCAGAGGGAGTCGACACTCATCCAGACCATCAACGATGAAGATCACCTGGAATTCTTCAAAGCTGCAGATTCCTGGATCTTCTGTTTCACTGAAGAAGTGATGAACAAGTCCCACCAAGCTGAACTTCTCCTCCTTCACTACATTCAGCTCTCTGAAGGTGAATGGAAATATGAAGTGGACGTCCTGGTTGTCTTTGTCTTCAGCCAGTCCAGAGTGAACTTCTGAGTCAGACTGTTTTCCCAATGCCAGCCACTCCCTTGTCAGCACTGTTCTGATTGGTTGAGATCTTCCAGGTGGGACTTTAAAGATGTCTCCTGGTCTGATGCTTGTTTCTGCTCTGTCTGCTGTCCTGGATGCTGTTTCAATCTGTCTGACCTCATGTTCTTGATTGACCTCTGCAGTCCCTCCCTCTGTGATGTGGAGTTCTGTGTAGATCTGGTTCAGGAGGGTCGGCTTTCCTGCCTCAGCGACTCCCTCAAACACACACTGGAATCTCCTCTTCAGGTTGGACTTGAGTTTCTCTTGACACCTCTTCGATGTTGCTGACAAACGAACCTTTTGAGGACCATCTTTCCCTAATTATTTTTTTCGGAGACAAAAGAAAACAGCTAGATTTGAGTAATGTTCGTAGTGAAGTATGTAAGGCTTTGCTTCCATATATCACCAGAAAACAAGGACATCTTCGTCTTGACATTTGGGTTTTTATAATCACAGACAATCAACCTAAATTAGGTGCTCGGTAAGAGGTTTCCTAATAAAGAATGACAAATTATTTTCTCCCATGTTGTGTTTTCTCCTCAGCTCATTGGACTGTGACGGCACTGGGTGAAAAATGTCATGCAGAAATTCTAAACTAATTCTCAATATCGACTGCAAAGATTTATGGTATCTTATGTGTGAGAGACTGTAAGGTCATGTGTCATTTTATTAAATAACACCATCAATTATAATGTTTCCAGGACTTACCTCCAGGTTCTGGGATGTGTTTGGAGTGTTTGTCCCATACACCCATCATATTCATTTTCTCTAAAACCATTTTTGTGACGTCAAGAATTTGATTGCTGTAGGCCTGGCGCATCTGATCCACTGTGCCTTTCCTGTCCAATGTCTCCAGTTTACTCGTTGGGATTGGTTTGAATTCTTCAAAGACTCCATCTTGCCACAAATACCACTTGAAGTTTTCAAAGTCTTCATGTCTCAAATCCTCCAGAATTCCCAGGAGCACTTCTTGAGGTGAACTCATCTTTGACCCTTATTCACTAAACTTTCCCTCTGTGTTTCATCAAGTCCCTGGAAAGACATTGTGAGGAGCTGACATGCCGACGTTCAGGTGAGATGTTGACTCTGAAAACACAAAACCGAGAATATTTCCTGAGCTCTGTCTCAGTTAGTTTGTTGTTTCAGGTTCAGTTCTATCAAAAAACCACTGTCCAGTTTTGTCCATTTGTACATTTGTACATATTTTTTATGTACAGTGCCTTGTGAAACTCACTCCAGAAGTTCAGTGAGGATCTCTGAATGATCCAATGCTGTCCTATATGACTGATGTTGATAAACAGAATCCATCTGTGTGTAATCAAGTCTCCTTATCAATGCACCTGCTCTGTGATAGTCTCAGAGTTTTGTTTAAAGCGCAGAGAGCATCATGAAGACCAAGGAACACTCCAAGCATGTCTGAGATACTGTTGTGGAGAAGTTTAAAGCCGGATGTGAATACAAAAAGATTTCCCAAGCTTCAAACATCTCAAGGAGCACCGTGCAAGCAGTGATATTGAAATTGAAGAAGTATCAGACCATTGCAAATCTACCAAGATCTGGCCATCCCTAAACTTCATCTCAGACAAGGAGAAGACTGATCAGAGATGCAGCCAAGAGGCCCAGGATCCCTCTGGATGAACTGCAGAGATCTACACCTGAGTAGGAGAGTCTGTCCAGAGGACAACCGTCAGTCCTACACTGCACAAATGGAGAAGAAAGAAAAGAAGAAGACATTTCTCAACGATATCCATATAAAGTCTCGTTTAAAGTTTGCCACAAGCCACCTGAGAGACACACTGAACGTGGAAGAAAGTGTTCTGGTCAGGTGAAGCCAAATTGAACTTTTTTGGCCACAATGCAAAAAATATGTTGGCGTAAAAGCAACACAGCTCATCAGCCAGAAACCACCATCCCCACTGTCAAACATGGTGGTGGCAGCAATCGTGGTTTGGGCTGCTTTTCTTCAGTAGGGACAGGAAAGATGGTTTAAAATTGATGGGAAGATGGATGAAGCCAAATATAGGACAAAAAGGATAATGTGATATCATCTGTCTGTTATGACAACCTGAAGAATTTATCACCCCCAAATACAATCCCCCCCCCCCCCCCCCCCCCCCCCCCCCCCCCCCCCCCCCCCCCCCCCCCCCCCCCCCCCCCCCCCCCCCCCCCCCCCCCCCCCCCACACAACACACACCACACACACACACACCACACACACCTTCAAAGGTCTTTTGAAGTTGCTATTGGGGTTGGCGGTTACGGGTCAGGTCAGGTGTTTACTCAGCTGAGGGGGCAAGAGGGAGGAGGAAGAGGAGGACAGACGGAGGGGAGAATGTATATTTTTTTTTAAGAGGTGGAAAAGTGAGTCATGAAGAAAGTGTATTACAAGCCGAGCCATCCCGTTAGTTTCTGGGGAAGAGAGCAACTTCAGAAAGTGGTTCAAGATGAGACTGGACAGCAAGTCAGGCTGGCTCACAGGTCAGGTGACAGACTGGCCTACAGGTCAGGGGACAGACTGGCCTACAGGTCAGGGGACTGGCTGGCCTACTTGTCATGTGATAAGTTGTAGGCAAAGTGAAAAGCAACAGGTCAGGTGACTGCCTGGCACACAGGTCAGGTTAAATGACCTATAGGTGAGGTGACACGCCGACCTACAGGTCAGGAGGTCAGGTGACAGGCTAGTCTACAGGTCAGGTGACAGGCTGGTCTACAGGTCAGGTGACAGGCTGGTCTACAGGTCAGGTGACAGACTGGCCTGCAGGTCAGGAAATCAGGTGACAGACTGGCCTAAGGGGTCAGGAGATCAGGTGACAGACTGGCCTGCAGGTCAGGTGACAGGCTGACCTACAGGTCAGGTGACATGGTGTCCTACAGGTCAGTTGACAGACTGGCCTACAGGCCCAGGTGACAGACTGGCCTGCAGGTCAGGTGAAAGGATAGGCTACAGGTCAGGTGAAAGGTGGCCTCAGGTCAGGAGATCAGGTGACAGACTGGCCTAAAGCTCAGGTGAGAGGCAGACTAAGGTCTGCAGTCACCCGTGACACTGGAAGAAGGGCGAACTCGGTGTCTTCTTTGGGTGCAGCAGACAGGAGGGGGCGCATGCGAGGCCCCGGCGACTGCAGTCTCTGGCCACTGCCGTACCCCCCAACCACACAACGCCACATGTGGGGCACCCCCAACGAAGGAAGACCGCTCGTCTGGAGGTACATAACAAGGCCCCAGGCCGGGGCTGGCATGCACGCATGGTGGCGTCCACAGTCTCTTGTCTGTCCAATCGCGTCACCTGTCTTTCTTTCCCCTGTCCAAGTGCATTTAGTTAGTTTCATCCGTTTGTTGGGTTCATCTGATCGTCTGTGGACTGATGGGTTTAGTTCCTCTGTTTTAGTGACCTGGCATGAACTAAGATTCAGCTCCTTCTGTGTTCCCCTGTGTTGCTCTTGAATCATCCTGTGGACTGTTTGTTCAGAATAAAGACCTGCTTTAAACTGATCTGCTCCAGTCTGCTTCTGGGTTCATCCTGGTCTGTGACAACTTCAGACTCCAACATCAACTCCATGATTATTAACTGTTATAAACCGACTCCTTGATGTCGTCCACCTCCTCCCAGTGCTGTTTTCTGAAGATGAATTACTTTTCACATGTGCCAGTTGTTTTAGTCAGTCCACTTTATTCACCTGTCTGTTCATCTCCTCTTCTCTCCTCTCCCTCTCTCTCCTCTCTTCCTCTCTTCTCTCTCCTCTCTCTCTCTCCCTCTCTCCTCTCTCATCTCCTTTCTGCTCTCTCCCCTTTCTCTCCCTCCCTTCCTCTCCTGTGTGTGTGTGTGTGTGTGTGTGTGTGTGTGTGGGTGTGTGTGTGTGTGTGTGTGTGTGTGTGTGTATTCGGATCAAGTCAAAATAAGTTGAATTCTGGTCTAAATTTTAATTGAAAAAGTGAAAAAGAACAAAGCAAGTGTCAGTTTGAAATGAGAGGCTGAAAAGTCTTCTGCTGGAAGATTCTTACCTTTAATGACAGAATGTGTTTTTCATCTTTCACAGAAATCACGTGTCCTGCAGAGAGGAGGAGGGAGGGGAACGGAGAGAAGAAACAGGAAGTGAGCTCAGTGTGTTTCTCAACAGAAGTCGACGTGACTTCAACCTGGTCTCACTTCTGCTTTTCTCCACAAATCAGACAAACAGACACAGAGTTCACACAACACATCAACTCTCTCAGTTAAAGCTGCAGTTCTTCACAGAACTTCATATATCTACTGACAACACTTATATCTGCATATCTGACAGTTTTGGATAATTTCTCACTTGTGGGATGAATAAAGCTGACATAATCTAATCTATTCTACTCTGATTTGCTCTAACCTCATCACTATGAATCCTCATCCTCATAACAGCAGCAGTGAAGGTTCAGCAGCTGTCAGACAGTTTCTTGCTGTCAGCTGTTTGATGTGAACTGTAATCCATTCATCCAGTGTGTGGAAACACAGCGTGATGACAACTGTCTGAATGTGTTTCTGTTCTCATTCCCCTCCACCACCACCTCATCTAGTTCCAGCTAAAAACCTCCTGACCCTCCCAGGTCCCCACAGGTGTCCATAATGTAGGCTGGACAGACACACAGACACACAGCCAGCAGCCACACAGTCAGATCCAGTCCAACACAGCGTTGTGAAAGCTTTGTTGTAGCTGACAGAGATTCTCACCTGATCAACTCTCTTCACATCTTCTTCAGACACTTTTGGAGAGAAGAAGCTGCTCTCCGTCCCTCCTCAGTCCTTCTGTCTGTCTCTGCTTGATGTGAGGACACCGTCTCACTGTCTCAACCCACACTCAGGGCGGAACGTCACACTATTTCCTGTTTCCTGCCAAAACCCGCCCACCTCTTTAAAAAACAACCCAGATCTCAACCTCTGCAGGAACTTATGTTAAAACTGTAAAACTATGATGTGAGTACTGAAGAACACAATATAAACACACAACTTCTTTGAATAAACTAAGGAAAGAGGCAACAACAACTGGTTCAACACAAACAGCACAATCAGTCAACTGTGTGTGTTTAGGGGGGGGGGGGCTGGGGGAGAAAATAGGAAGCGAGCAAGTTGAAGTCGGTGTGACTTCAACATGGTCTCATTCTACTTTTCACCACAACCACAGCAGACGAACAGACACAGAGTCACACAACACATCAACTCTCTCAGCTGAAGCTGGACTCTGTGTTCCACTCACTGTTATCCGACTCCACTGATCACTGGCTCTGCTGCAGGAGGTGGTGTGTGTGTGTGGTGTGTGTGGTGTGTGTGTGTGGGGGGGGGGGGGGGGGGGGGGCTGTGTTTCTGTTTCATGTGTATTAGGCATAAAGAAACAAAAAAAAACAACTGGATTCGCTTGTTGTTTCAGCACCATGGACAGCACCGTTTCCTGACTATAATTGTGTCTCTGTTCATTTGAGTTTGTGTGGTGTGTGTGTGTGTGTGTGTGTGTGTGTGTGTGTGTGTGTGGTGTGTGTGTGTGTGTGTGTTCTCGTATTTCTATCCTTGTTGGGGCCAAATGTCCCCACAAGGATAGCAAAACGTGGAACGACGTGCCTTGTGGGGACCTTTTTCCGGTCCTAAGTAGGAGAAACAGTGTTTCTTGACCATGTTGTTGTTACTGAAAAACTAAAAGTGCAAAAACATTTCTTTAGGGTTAGGCTTTGTTGTGGTGTGGGTTAGGGTTAGGGTAAGGGTCAGGGTTAGGGGCTAGACATGAATGGGAGTCAATGGAAGGTCCCCACAAAGATAGAAATCGAGACTGTGTGTGTGTGTGTGTTCCTCCATGAGCTCAGTGAGGCTGTCCTCCAGGTCCAGTGTAGAAACAGCTCCCTCTGCAGGACAGGTGGAGAAGTTCTCCTGGAACCAGCTCAGCAGTGAACAGTGAGAGCTGCATGCAGGTCAGGGAGAGCTGGCAGGACTCTCTGCTTTCCTCTTCCTGTCAGGCTGACTGCTGCAGATGGTCAGGTCAGTCAGTAAGATGAGGCCAGTCTGGAAGGTGTCATTATCATCTGCTCATATATCACCTATTTCTATCAATTTCATTTAACTCAGTCTCGATGAACGTGTTCCTCATCAATTTAAACCCTTAAATGTACTTAAGTTTCATATTTCACTCTTATTTTTGGGGAAAAAAGATTTTTGAAGAAAGAAAAACAACTCCCAATAGTGTCACGATGCAAGGTGATTGAAGATGCCATGATGTTGTGGTTCTGTTTGGATTTCAAACTCAGGTTTTGGATCATGAATTAATTCACCTAATAAAGTGAATGAACATCTGGAAATGTGCTGCACATAAAGTAAAATGTGTTTCATGTGAAGTAAGTGTAAAAAGTTCACAGTATTGCAGTAACTTTGAGTTTTTATCACATCAGACGTGTTGGAGGAAGCTGGAGGTCGTTGCTATAGTAACCAAGTCAGTGTGGGAGAGCAGCTATTCCAGAGAGATGCTGCAGTTCTTCTAATCTAGCCCCCCCTGGTGGTAAATGAAGTGGGTTTTTGTCATTGAAAGTCCAGAAGATGTTTTGGCACAGGGCCCCAGACAGATGTGGAAGCCTGGATGATCTGCTTCCTGGATAAGCTAACTGCTTCAAACTCAAAAGCAACATGAAGCGACAGACAGATCCTCCACCTCTGACCTCTCAGTCTCCAGAATCACCTCAGCATCATCAGGCCTCAGTCATTGTGTTCCTGTTTCAGGGTCCAGAGGAAAGGTGTTTTTATTCCCTGTAAATTCTCTGATAAACTCTGAATCTCTTCAACTTGATGGAAGTTTACCGATGAATTAAAATGAGAGGTTTTAAAACAGCCAGAACTCAGTGAACAGAGTTCCTCACTTCCGTCTCTGCTGCACCCAGCTGTGCATGTGGACGGCGCCCTCTGTCTGCAGGCTGCCTGCGGTGCTGCATCTCCTCCACCTGCATGAAATCAATGTATTTCCTCATTTATCAGAAGATTGAGCTGCTTTTTTACAGTCAAGTAAGGAGCAAGCAAGTCCTTCATGTCTGCATGTGTGTGCAAAACAATTCTCCATCCTGTAACCTTATATGTTCTGTTTTCTGACAAATGTTTGAAAAATAAATCATTTAAATGAGTAAAGAGAATGGAATGAGAACAAAAAATGTGGCAGACTAGATGAAAAGCAGAGTTTAGGTTCACAGTTACACTTCACACAATCAGCAAAGCTGTGGCTGCTTTGTTTCTTCCACTCACACAATAAAAGCTCATCTCTGGGATTTTCAAGTTGAAATACAGTTTGTTTCAACTCCTTTGCAAATGCTCAGTTTGCTTTGTTCGTTTAAAGATATTTTCCTCTTTTCAGGTGTTATGCATGCTAAAAATGAAAGTTTTTTTTTTTTTTTTAAGAAATATAAAAATAAAATAAATTCCACTGAGAGGCATCAGGTATTCAGAAGTGTAGACTTCTCCCTTTCCCAGCTGTCCCTGAAGGCACCATGAACACCCCTGAAGTGAATGAAGCTGAGTGAGAACACCTGGACAGCTGCAGGGGGAAGAAGAAGTAGTTCCATCAGACAGCGGCAGGAGAGCAGCTGGTAAATGATGCTGAGCAGAAAACAGAAGCCTGTCTGTTGTTACTCTCCATCATTGGTTCCCCACTGTGTCTCAGGGAATGTTGTGACCTATTGCTCTTCATTCATATAGATTAAGATACATTCATACAGCACTTCAAACACTGACAAATAGTTCTACCTCAATAATGCTCCACAGATGTGAATGTTGCATCTCTTCCTGTGTTCCTGGTCACATGTTATGTTGTTTGATCATTGGGACCAAAACATCCCAGTTCAGACGTTGACTGGGATTCAGCAGCTCTGATGATGTTTCTGAACACCAGACCGGTCCTGCAGAGCAGCTTCAGCCTGTTCCCCCTCTCCCAGGTCCAGAACTGGTTCTGATAGAGACTGGACAAAACAAGCTGTCCTTTTCACTGTTGTGGAGTGACGTCCAGTCTGGAAGAGACATTAGTGTGCGCTCTTCATATTTATATAATTAAAATGATCAGTTTTAACATTCAACAATCAGGATACCATCAGGACCAGTTCTTTAAGAAAGCTATACTGACATCAAGAATGATTAGTTTTCACCAGTTTAGCCTGTTGACTGGAAGACAGCAGGAGGGTGGCTTTAAATCAAGTTCTTCAGAAACAGCACGTCTATCATGACACACAATATGAGACCAATTCAGAGAATTCATGGTGATGTCGCTCCATCTCACAGCAGGGCTTATTTGCTTCTGTCCAACATCATCAACTCCCACAGGTCATTTGAACCAGAAAAAATTAGTCAGCAGAAAAACTATATTGTGAACAGACTCGACTGAAAGAAAATGTCCAGTATGAAAAACTGAGGAGCAAATGTGAAAAACTAGATACTTCTGTACTTCAGCTTTTAGCGAAATATATACAAGTAAAATCACACTGTCCTTTTCAGTATTTTACCACAACTGATTAAAGTTGAGCTGTTTTGAATGACTTATAAGCTACAGCAAAGCATCATGTTGAACCCAGTGTGTCTAAAACCTTCATGAACTGAGAGGAGAACATGACGCTGTCCATGGTGCTGAAGCCTTTCCTCAGGACAGTTTTACCAGGTACATCAGACTTCAGGCCTCTTCACCTTATTCATTTGTCCCTGGAAGGGCACTTTAGTTTGCAGCAGACAACATAAAAGTCTTATTTAAAAGACAAATATTGTGTGAAAAAAACACGTGATCACATGTATACATGTGCACACATCATATACACTTGTGTAGTGAGCAGAAGTGCTGTCCATGGTGCTGAAGTATCAAATTCATGCAGTCAGCAGGGACATGTGTGAAAGACTAGAACATAAATTGATACACACACACACACACACACACACACACACACACACACACACACACACACACACACACACACAAATCCATGTACACACAAGCACACACACTTTACTTTTATCTACCTCTTGATTTCGAGTGTTAGAGACTTTTTGGTGAGACAGAGCCAAAGATGAGGAGTCAAGCTGTTGATGCACAAGGTTTTATTTTAAAGGGGAACGGTCGTTTTTACAATCTAGACCTTATTTCACATTTGTCACATCAACATTTACTCACCCGTTTGACTTTCGTGTGATTTGCAGTTGGTTTGGAGATAATTAGATGCTCCCATATCCATATAACGGCAGCGGGCGGGGCACCGACATGCAGCCGTTACAGACGCTTTTATCTTATGTTTGTTGTGGTGTGGTAGATACATGTAAATTTATTAAGTCAGCATCACTTAGCGCTATTGGGAAGTCTGTAAACGTCTAGATTGAGCAACTCTCCGGGAGCTCTGAAGTGAGGATGTCATCACACTGCGCCGTGGCGCACTGTGTTTGTTTACATGGGAGTAGCGTCTCTGCTCTGCAGTCAGACCACGGCATCTCCATCGGCTTTTTAGGCAGTCAGAGTTTATTTTCAGCTGGTTGTCAATCAATCAATCAATCAATTTATTTTTGTATAGCCCAGTATCACAACAACAGTTGCCTCAGAGGGCTTCAAGATGTACATTGGTCGGTTAAAAGTAAAAACAGTGAATAAGCATAATGGTAATATGTCAATATTTACAGTAACGAGACAGAACGAAGCAACCACCGCCTTCGACCCTCACATCTGGTAAGAAAAAACTCCAAAAACCCAGTGGGAAAAGAAGAAATCTTGGGGAGAACCACAGTATGGAGGGATCCCTCTCCCAGGGACGGACAGCTTTGGCAACAGCTAGCATGAGACAATAAGAAGTAAAGCCTGGACTATGTTGAGGACAGTCCGTTGGACGGTCCAGCACAAGAACCACGGATCCCAGCAGTAGAACCGAAGCTAGTCCACGGGCAGGACCGACAGGGGTGTCCTCCCGGTCCGGACGGAGCTTGTTCGTAGGCCCTCGTAATAGTGGAGTCAGCAACTGAAACTGGAGAAGACTCCCCCTCGAAGGGGGGGACAGCAGGTGAAAAGCAATGAACGGACTAAAGGGAATAACATTCAGACATTAGAGGACAGGGCTCAGTGCACCGTACTTCCCACAGCATTCTAGCTCCGAGGGCAGCTTGTGGATACTTAACTGTTTAAACTAGTATTTAGTTAGTATAGTTTAGTTTAGTTTAATTTAGTTTGGTTTGTACAGAGCCTAGCCTTACCTGGCAGTGCAGCTGTGTGTTTTACAACCAGGAGCTCCAAGTCTGCAACAAAGACCGGTGAAGAGGCCAGGATGCAGGGCTAAACACTTTTTATTTACAAAATGTGAAAAACTTCACAGATTGTCAGTTATCAGTGTGTGCATGGATGTGGTTGTGTGAAACTACAACAAAAAGCTACTGAGCCCACATGAGTGGCGTGCACGGGGCATCAGCCAGCTGTCGATAGGTGTGCCTTAGAGAGATGAGGAGGAATTGAAGTACAGATGTATCCTACAGAGAGTGAACCAGTATGCAGCCACTGACTATAGAGGTTGTCACAAATATTTGAGTCCATTCAGCCTCCATGTGAGGGTATAAATATCAGAGAAGTTCAATAATCCTTTCTGGGCAGTTTTATCTTTATAAAGAGATATTCTTAAATCCCTGTTAAAAAAAGACAACAAATCAGTCAAAACAAGAGATTCAATTAATTCAAATTTGTGGATCTTAACTGAAATGTGGCCGTGTTGTAGATTTGGCTGTACCATGAACTGAAATGCCTGGTTTCAGGTTTCAAGTTAACCGTTTGTTCCGTCACACTGTTGCCACACAGGAGTAAGATTCAGATCAACCAGCTGACATCAACCTTTATTAGGCTCTGTCTGACATCTTTGAGGTGAAAATCAAAATATCTCCAAAAGTGATTAACATTCAGGCATTTATCTGAGACTGTCCTATAAAAATAAATTATTTAACAATACCTGATGATGGTTTGACCTTTCCAAAAAGCTTTGCACACATGGATCTTGAATGTTACTTCAGTATTAAAGAACGCCACAGCTGAGCATAGCAGTGTAAGTTAAGCATATACAATCGAACAATGGATTGTTTCTGTAAGAAACTGTGGATATTTATGAAGCATAGTTAGACCTAGAGGACATGCAAACATCCCACATTAAAACTGAACACATTTATTTGTTCCAATGCATCCATGATATGTTTCATACAAACTAACACCGTAAAAAGAGACAATCAGAAAACTCTGGAAATGGAAGTGTGCTGAACACAGTAGGCTAAATCTCTTAACCATGACTGCTGTGACAACAGTTTTGGTAGGTGGGGGTTAATCTGACTCTGACAGCTGTTCTCATTAAGGTCCTGAGCTTGGTAAAGTTCTGGTTCATGATACAGAGGAAAGGTTTCCATGGAACACATCGTGTCCTTTACTGCCTGGCTGGATCCCATGGGTGTTCCACGTTCTCATCACCACGTCCAGCTCCTTCAAAGTGAATGTGAACTGAAGGAGACCCTTGTCAACCACGTCCCCACTGAAGTTTCCACTGATTAGAACTCCTGGAACACGGTTCTCCAGCAGTCTGCTTGCTGTCTTTGATATTATCACCATCGGTTTTAACTCACTGCTCACTGTTTTTCTCAGATTTCACATGTCTGTCTGCATAAAGCAGCAAGGAAAAGCTGACCTGGTGAATCTGGTGAGGTTGTTCAGTTCTTTGAGCTGCATCAAGGCTGCAGCTCGTCCTGCTCCAGAACACAGACACAGTCTGGGTCAGACACCAGAAAAACACACAGGTCCTGCATTAGGAAGCTCAATGTGGCAGTTCCACAATACAGATGCTGAATAGATAGTTTTTGATTTGCGTGCATCATGTACGTTTTTTTTTTTTTAATTTATTTTCATTCAAAAGATAATACAAAATACAAAAAAAGAAAATAATACAACAATGAATGAAAAAGGAGCAGAAAGAAGAATAACTTATAATGTCTGCCCCTTCTTTCATCATATCATTTTTCCCAGCCTTTACAACACCATCTTTTTCACATGATTTTACCTTTACCCTTACCTTTACACACACCTATTATTTTTTTTCCCCTTTTCCCCTCTATCTACCTCTCCATTTTCCAGCCACTTATACTCCGTCTACAATTTCATGCATTATCTGTCTTTGAAATTCCGAGACCAACTCCATTCTGTCAGAATAGAATTTTGCAGTGTTGGACACATATCTCATGTGTCCAACACTGCATAACTCCTCAGTAATGTAGTTTTGAAATTTCTTTTAAATGCTGCGATTGTTTGCAGTCCTTTTACTTCTTTGAAGTGCATTCCACAGATTGGTTCCCTTAACAGTCACAGTGCGTTCCATTATTTTTGTTCTGAATCTGGGTTTTTTAAAAATATCAATCCCCTTTAGATTATAACAGCTTTCCCTTTTTTCAAATCTTTCTTGAATTTTTTCAGGTAACATGTTCCTATTAGCTTTATATAATATCTGTAGTATTTATAGTCAACTATATCATCAAACTTTAAAGTATTATACTTAATGAATAATGGGTTTGATGGGTCTGTCTTCTATTATCATTTATAATTTTCAGAGCTTTTTTGTAAAATGAACAGAGGTTGTGTATAAGTTTTACAGGTTGTCCCCCAATTTCCACACAATAAGTTAGGTATGGAATAATTAGTGATTTATATAAGTTAATTAATGCTGACTGATTTAAAACTGATTTTACTCTATATAATACTGCTGGATTTAGCTATTTTCTTTCTAATATAATTTATATGACTTCCAGCTAAGTTCTTTATCAATAATAACACCTAAAAATCTTGTTTCTTGTACCCTTTGAATTTCCATCCCATCTATCTTAATTGATATATCTATTTATTTCCTCTATCATTAAACAATATAAAATTAGTTTTTTAACATTTAAAACTAATTTGTTGCCATCAAACCACTGTTTTATCTTCTTGAGTTCTATATTAACTACTTCTATTACCTCCTTTAAGTTTTCTCCCGAATAAAATAGTGTTGTGTCGTCAGCAAACAACATACTCTGTAGTACTTCCGATGTTAGATAAATCATTCATATATAGTATAAACAATAACGGACCAAGAATCGAACCTTGAGGTACCCCACAATTTATATCACACAAGTCTGATTTTATTTCATTAATTTCAACATACTGTTTTCTGTTTTCTAAATAACTACTTATCCATTTATGCGCAATCCCTCTGATCCCATTTTTCAAGTTTCCAGAGCAACCGTGTGTGGTTTATCATGTCAAAAGTTTGTAAGTCAATGAATATACTTACAAAAAAAATTTTATTGTCAATTTCTCTTGCTATTTTCTCTGTTAATTCCATTATTGCAATTGCTGTTGAGTGACTTGCCCTGAAACCGTACTGATTGTTAATTAAGAGATTTTCCTTGTGTATGAATTGTTTATTCTTGATGCAAAGATCTTTTCTAAAATTTTTGAAAATTGTGGAAGCAGTGACACTGGCCTGTAATTTGAGAATCATGTTTATCCCCATTTTAAAAAGAGGAACAACTTTGGCTATTGTCATTTTTTCAGGAAAAGTTCCGGTTCTCAAAGACAGATTCCAAAAAAATTCCACAAACAACAAATGCAAGGGAAACATGGACATTGATAACATAAATAGTATTTTTATTGTGAACGTGGAAAAAGATGAGATACGGAAAATAGTGAAGAACTTTGGGACTAAAAGATCAAGTGACTGTGAGGGATTAGACATGTCGATTATAAAGAATGTTCTTGAGTCAGTCATTGAACCACTCACATACATTTGGCAATATTAGTCCCCACACTTACAAAATTTACAAAACTCATTAACAATTTTCTTTGGTTCTGTTATTTCAAGATCTTCCTTTGTAAAATATTCAGGGTACAAATTCTTAACTTTATTACTCTTTGTGACGCTATTTATTATTCCCCATGTTGCCTTTGTATTGTTCTTGTTTTCATTTAATTTTTCACTATAGTAATGTTTTTTTCCAGTTTTTGATGATCCACAGTAATTTATTTATATTCTTGTATCGGTTTTCTGCCTTTTGTTTGCGTTTTAAGGAAATGTCTGTATAAATTATTTTTCTTTTTGCAAGCATTTTTTATCCCTTTTGTTATCCATGGTTGATCTCTTATTTTGTCCTTATAATGTATATTTTGCAATTTTTATTATACAACCTTGTCACAATTTCTATAAAAGAATTGTAAGCCAAGTTGACATCTTCTACATGTACTGTATCCCATTTCTGTTTATTGAGATCATTGAGTTCCCCAGTGCCTTTAATGATCTATTTCTAATTTTTTTAAATGTGTTATTGTGTACCACTTTCTGATTGTATTTCAGTACTGTAAAGATCGGCAGATGATCACTAATATCAGTCGTTAAGATTCCTCTTACTATAATATCCTCTACATTTGTTAAGATGTTGTCCATTGTAGTGGCACTGTGTGTGTTGTTCTCATTGGTCTTGTTATTAATGGAAAGAGACCCAAACTGTTCATTGAATTTAGGAAATATGTTGTTCTTGAGTCTGTCACATTTTCAAAATTTATATTAAAATCTCCACAAATCACTGTTTCTTATATTGTGTGCTTTCCAAATTTTCCGTCATTTTATCAATGAACAATTGCATACATGACTCAGGTGGTCTATGAACACAACTTACCAATATATTTTTTTCTGTATTAGAAATTATTTCCACTGTTATCTTTTTATTTCATCCTCCAATACTGTCATCTCATTTATAATTTTGGATTTTAGCTTTGTACTGATGTACAGCGCAACTCCTCCTCCTCTTTTGTCTTTCCTGTTTAGTGAGAAGAGGGAATAACCCTCCATTTGAAACTCGGTCAAGTTATTCAGAAATGGGAAACAGCTCAAAGAAACTCATTCACAGGCTGAACTGGCCTCTGTCTGGTCCATAGCAGCACAGCAAAACGCTGTCTGGCCAAAGATGGTGATTTCCAGTTCGCCATAAGACTCTCATTTTCTCAAGATATCAACAAAAATAAGTCGAGATCTCAAGAAAATCACTGAAATTAACTCGTTATCATGGCAAAGTGGAGGAAATAAAAAAAAGTATTTAACCATGTCCTTTCAGGGCTTCCATATAATTATGTAGGATATTGCTGTGCTTTTTCATGGCTTCTACTTAAGCTACGCTGTCTCATCATGCATCGTTTGAAAAACCATGCTTTCACTTTGGAGGCTTTGGACTTCCTTTTTTTAGTATTCATTGTGTAAGTTGGATAAGGGCAAAGCGGCGCTTGGCGCCACTGTGTTGTGCAGAATTGCTTTTCACTCCATACGTCGGTGAAATAGGAAATACCCCATGAAAATTAGTGTTTCTTTGTGCAGTGTGAGCAACAACAACAAATTATACTTCATGCACGGACCTCTCACCCCGGTCATGATGAAGAGCTTTCAGAGGATGGCGCTGGCACACATCAAGAGAAGCATCCCTACAGATCTGGACAGCCATCAGTTCATGGAGCAGATGAACAGATCTACAGAGGATCCTGTCTAAACACCTCCACCCTGGAGAAAACAGCCCAGCAGAGGATGTTCTTCCTGAGGAAGCTGAAACAGGCTGGTCTGCTCCACAACTGCTCACAAACTTCTGCACAAGAACCACAGAGAGCATCCTCTGCCAGCTGTTGTTGTCTGCCACTGGGGTGGGTCTTAAAGGGTGACAAAAAAGTTTCACTGAAGGAATAAATCACGACAGCACCTTGGACTTAATAAAAAAGCGACAAACTTTATTATGCACCACAATTTTCAATTGGCTATTTCAGCACCATGGACAGCAATTTGGGTTTTCAATGTAACAGTGTCCCACTGATCGTGTTAACCACAACGTTGGATTGGCTATTTCAGCACCATGGACAGTGAATTGGAATTCATTCAATAGAGAGCTGCTTTTAATCTGCACCAAAATGGTGGATTTGCGATTTCAGCACCATGGACAGCACCTTGAACTTTTTAAACAGCGACCCAATGATAATCTTCACCACAATTATAAATTGGCCATTTCAGCACAACGGACGGTGTCTTGGACTTATTAAAACAGGGACAAACTTATGCTTTGTACCACAAAGGTGGAATGGCTCTTTAAGCACCATGAACAGCGCCTTGGATTTTTAATGAAACAGTGACCCACTGATATACCGTCTCATCCGCAGTCTTTCTCTTTAGCGTTCTCACATAACCCCTCTTGGAGAACACATCTATGACGATTAAGAGATAATTATATCCATCGTTAAACTCTGCTAAAGGTTGCATGTCACACAGATAAGCTTGGAATTGATATAAAGGTCTTGGAACAAACACTCTGTTTCCAGGAAAATTTACTCTGACAGGTTGTGCAGAGTATAAGCATCCTGTTGATAAAAAAATCTTTAGCTCTCTCAAGCTCTACGTTTCCCCTGTTTCATTGGCCCCCCTGACATAGTCTCTCTACGCCTCCAAAGCTACCTGGGTGGGCGGGACTGGAATACACTTTTCTCATCAAGTCATTCACACATATGTTGAAACCCAAATGGGGAAAAATGACTGAGCACAGCTTCTTATTCTTTTTTTTTTTTTTGTCATCATCAAATACATTGGTTAAAGAAAAATGTACATGTTGAAAAAAGTTCTAATGTTCAAAAAGTAGTGTTTTAACAAAGAAATCTAAAACATTGTTAAACAATTTTAATAGAGGTGTGTAGAGACTTAAACTTTGAAGAGAAATAGAGATGCATGAAACTTCTAAGTCTCAGCACAAGTTCTTTTATTCAAATTGAAGATGATTCAGACAGTGGAGAAGGCCTACCAATCATGAAAAATAAAAAACAAGGCGCCTTGGACCACAGCCCTGCGAGTACCAATCCGAGTCTAAACCCCAGGCAAATGGCCCCAAGCGATGGAAGGGGGGCAAACTTCTACCTTGATGCTGCATAATTAGGGTGACAATGTGGCACTTCTTCTTTCCAGTGAAAGCTGCCATTATGCTTTTCAGACTTTGTGGTTTTTTGGACAGATGCTTTCATTTAGTTCCCGTTTTCTTGGGGGTTTCTAAAGAGTCGTTTATGAAAGTCCATGCTGACTAGACAGGACCTTGCACAACCTGTGTGTGATAACAGTCATTACGTCAATCAAACAGCCAAACTGGGGACAAACTGTCTCCTGTCCAAATGAATGTAACAGACTCAATTTGTAACAAATTAAACATATAAGAACAAATCCTCATAAATCTGCTCCCATGAGCATGTATTTACATAACAATACACACAACAAGCAACAAATCATATTATCAAATGTCCAACATATCCAGATGCTTTTACACACCTGACAGAGTCACTATTCAGGTAATCTCCACAAACCAAATGGCTCAAATAACATAAATGTGGTAACAGTGCCATCTTGTGGCCAAAGAAAGAACACAACATGGGGTAGCGTGCAAGCCGCTGATATCCGCCCACACATGCTCGTTATGGCCGCGACTCCCGACGGAAAACATTACACTACTTAAAGCAACACTAAGGAACTTTCAGTTTTCGTTGATTTTGGCGGCGCCAGTGGACAAAAGCGGTAGTGTTTTGCCTGAACGAATACTACAGTTCCCATAAGGACTAGCGCATGGCGTCGTAAAATGCTGCTCCCGGTGGCATGCTGTCGGACTGAACTTGCCTACATTTGCTTCCAGTGGCTGTGTGAAGGATGGATAGCGATGAGGTCATGAATCTAATGGTGGCTAAACAATGTTCTATCATGATGTGACGCATGCCGCAAAGCAGTCCACACATCTGGAAGTTTTCAGTGTGCAGGGTTCCTACCACCCTCCTCACAGCTGCTTAGTCCAAGTGAAGCAATACTGACGCCCTCAGCCCGTGACAGAGGGTCATTCGCTAGTTGTAAGTCGATGTATCATCACAAAAGATATTAAAATGTTTTATTGAGGTTGAAAAGTTCCTTAGTGTCGCTTTAAAATATACAAAACATGGAAAATATGGACCCACACAAATACTTAAAGGGAGGTAATCAGCTGGAATTACTGAGGAGGGGACAACATCTTCAACCACTGGACAGCTTTGATGCAAATCAACTCGCATGGAACATAATCACAATTAACACATGGAAAATATGAAACAGGAACAGGATAACTTACTTTTCGTCATTGACTGACACGCCGTGACTAGGATGAACATCGATGGACACTTTCACAAGGTAAGGACAGTGAACGTCGCACAAACTCACTCAGGAAAAACAGGAAACATTCCCTTCCTACTTCTCGCTACAACGTCACATCCTCTTCACATCTTCAATACAATAAAACACAGAACATAGCGCAGTCTTTAATACAGGTATCATAGTCCCAGTTTGATCAGTGGCATCAGTGGTATAAAAAGTCGTAGAATCACAATTTAATCACACATAGTAGTAGTATATAAGAGTAGTACAGTCTCAGTTTGATCACATGCATTGGTAATAGAAAAAGTAGCAAAATCACTGTTTAATCACCCGTTAGAGATGGAAATATACAACAGATGTCAAAAAATTCTACTTGTTCAAAAAACTTATGTTTTAACAGAGGAACCAAAAAAGTTGTACTTGTTTAATATCCATTGTGGAGAGACTTCTGTCCTTCTGTCAGACTGAATACATCCTGGAGATCAGTTTTCTGCTCAGATTTCCATAGGCATTGACAGATATCTCTATCAGGCTCACTCCTTCTCTCCAATTCTTTTAACATTTTGATTCAAATAATCCAGTTCAGCTGGAGTCAAATCGGTATCAAATGACACCCAACGCAATAGTGGGGCATTTCTTTCAAGCTTAGACTCGGTCTAAAATGTTCTATAGATGTTTCCATGTGGTTTCAGATGAAAGGTTAAAGTTTGGGTTTTATGGAAAAGTAGTTTAGAACCTGAGGATGAGCAAAATTCTCTGAGTAAATGCAGTAACTTAGAGAGACTTGTTTGGGATTGCTCAGGGTGGAGGAAGAACCAAATGAAAAATTCCCATGGAACACAATCACAAGGCCAGTATTGATGCTCATAATGTGGAATCTCTCTCAGGACTGATAGGGTCTCTACCAGCTGCAGTCTGTTGGGAATCACTGAAACTCCAGCCTGTTCCAAGGAAGTGGTGTTTCCCACCCTTGAGGACATGATTACTGCATTTCTTAATATCGGTAAACATATGTTGACATGAATAATCAAACATCCAGAGATGAGCAGAACAACAGAATATGGTTCATTCAAAAACAAAAACAACAGATAATGGCCAGGATCAGAAGCTCTCCTTAATCTGGCTGTTAGCCAGTCAGATGCAGAGAAGGCCCTGTTAGCATTGTTTTGTTAAGTTAGCATCCTGCTAGCATTGTGTTGCTAGCATATTAGCATCATGCTGATTGTTTTGCTTTATTGCTAGCCTCATGTTAACATTGTTTTGTTATCATTTGGCATCATGTTAAAACTGTGATCATGGTAAGCCTCATGTTAGCATTGTGTTATGTTATTGTAACACTGTTCTGCTTTACTGCTATGAACAGTGCCCCAGTTCGCGTACTTACACTCTAAAGTCCTAGGCTAGGCCAGACAGAACCAACACAATACAAATAACTCTAGCCTAGTGACCACCAGAGTGCGTGATAAGCTACTTTAAGCAAGCCCAAAGTGTGGAAAGTTGCATATGGCACCTTTAACTTCTATGGACGTATGGCTTTAAACATATACTACAATGAACCCAAATCTGTATTCAAACAGCCAGTATTTGTTAACAAACTGGTCAGCAAATGAACCAAGGGCTATCACCACACAAAACAGCAGTAGCTATGTAGAAAAACTGCAAAAATCAATACTTCAAAGATTAAGCACAGTAGTGAAGAAAATGAAACAGCTGAAAACGCTCAAAAGTAAACGGGAAACAATTCACAGCATCAGTGGATCCACAAAACAAAGAGCAGAGATCCCACGATCCTCAAGTCCCGAGATAACCAAAGTTTAGCAAACCAACATACCGTTAGCTTAGCAGCTTCTAAAGCGCAACATCCGCGGGCAGCGTAACACACCGTTCCTCCGGGCGCGGCAGCTCTCACCCACAAAAAACCAGACTGCGCAACCTCTGTTCCCACGCCCAAGTCCCGCCCCCAACCGGCAACAATCAATCAGAATCGTTACACATCCGCATTGCACCAAATGACAACAAATAGGAAGCGGAGAGGAAATGACCCATTTACTTGCACTAGTAAATTATGGGAAAACTAATACACTACGTAAAGCCTATATAAATAAAAATAATAATAAATGTTACACTATGTGTGAACATAAATAAAGGATGCTAATGAAGTAATACATCTGTGGATAAGTGAAACGTATTACAATGCATTTAGTATTTCTGCGAGGGTTAAATAAATTATATGTGCACTTATGCACTTATAACCCAGGGGGTTACATTATGTTAGCATTATGATATCGTGTTCTGATAGGCCCCTCCCACCTTCTGATAGGCCCCCCCACCTTCTGCCAGGCCCCTCCTCCTCTCTGCTGTTAGAGACAGAGACGTCCTTCCTACAGAGAACACAGATTCACTGAAGAACCAGGGGACTGGAGGAGAAATCCAGCACATAGAGGTTGAGTGAATGTGGTGTTGAAGGTGTAGAGGGGATCAGAGAGTCAGAGGAGACTCTGAAGAAGGACAGAGAGCCAGCAGGACAGTCCACATACACTGCTACTCTACCAGAGGGGGGGGAGGAGGAGGAGGAGAGGCATGTTTTTCTGCCATTGTGACAGACAGAGTAATCGGCATAAAAGCACTACAGACACCAGGACTGATGATTCCCTCCAAACCTACACTCCTGACTGACTCCTTTCCTGCTGATTCCTCTGTAACTGACTGATAAAGAAACAACTCCGCTCCACTCGACCTCCCAGTAACATCGACCACTCAGATCATTTCTGCACAGCAGCTGTTCCCAGACATCAAATCTGTGAGGATGATGAGGTACGGCTGCTCTTCCTCCACATATGTCACCTTCCTGTTGTTGTTGGACAGTTTGAGCTTTCTGCTCATTGAGTTTTCATCCAGTTGAAGTTGAGAGAAATCTGAGAGAAAAAGAGTTCAGTCCTGATGTGACACATGTGATGGATTTGTTGTTTGTGGACTTCCTGACATGTTGTTGATGGACAGAAAGTTTGATGAGGACACTTTTTGTCAGGCTTCTCTTGTCAGGAATGTTTGAATGAATCCAAAGCTTTGATTGAAAGACAAACGGACAGTGATGAGTCCAACTTACACTTCCTCAGTCCAGGTTTGAGCCACTGCTGTCCACCATGGTCCACCCTGCAGGAAGAGAGACAGGAGAGAGAGAGAGAGAGAGAGAGAGAGAGAGAGAGAGAGAGAGAGAGAGAGAGAGAGAGACCTCTAAACAGCACTGTCTTTGGTCAGTTGCCATCAGCTTGAGCCTGTCTTCAGCTGAAATATGTTTGAAACACAAGAGAGGAGAATAAAAAGAGACTAAACAAACACAAATGTCTGTCAATTCGGGCTGTCAGTTGAATACAATTTTGAATCGTGATGATTTGCATGATTGTCCATACTTAACTAATTGCAAATTGCTCCCAGGTGTTTGATCTGCTGTAAAAGTCCATTAAAGGGAAAATGTTGAGGGTGTTCATCTTCTCATCAGCATGGCAGTGGACCAACATGCTGCTTTATGGAAATGAGTTTAGTGTTGTTGCCACAGTCCAGATCAATATCAGACACTGTCCAGAATCATCTCCACACTGTAAAAAGTAACACCTGCATCTAACCTATAAAAAATAAAGCAAGTGATTGCATTGGTCTTTTTTTGTACTATTTTATATGAGCTCATAAAAATTAAGTTGAGTTAAATCAATCGCACTGATAATGCCTAGTTGGCTCTATCAAGAAAATTAAGTTTATCTAACTAGGATTAGCAGTGGTATTGGTTTAAATCAACTGGGTTTTATGAGTTAAATAAACTTAATTTTCTTGATTGATCCAACTAGACATTATCAGTAGTATTGATTTACCACAACTTAATTTGTATGAGCTCATGCAAAGTAATAAAATCATTTTCATTCATCTTCAGAAAGTTGAGATGAATGTTGTTGGCTCCATTGATCTGGAGAGATCATGGACAAGCCAGGACAAAGTTGTCCCGAGTTGACAGATCCCCCTTTTCAGCCTCACTGGTAGTGTCTAACGGAGTGGACAGGCCGTATGGTTGGTACCAACTTGGCTGCAGGAGTTGCCAGAAAGTGCCACAATTCAAGGCCCAACTGCTTTTGGCACTCCGGATTTTTCTGTAGGGGGGGTCTCCCTTAGCCTTTGTCACTCCCATGACAACCACAAGACGGTGGTGCTATTTTAGCCATAGCTGGGTTTGCGACATGCAGACAGGGGTAGACAGGAATCGAACCCACAACCTCTTGCTTTAAAGAGGTCTGCTCTATGAACGTGGCCTAACCATCTTAGGTTCTTTTCAGTCAGAATGTCTTCCATAGATGGAAGGGTTGCACGCCTAAGGACTTCAGCATTCGTGATTATCATGCCATTTGATGCCCATGATGTCCCTCAATTGTCTCATCATAACAGCGTGCACTTCTTAATTGGGCTCTGTAAATAGTCCAAGTTTCTGCACCGTATAGGAGGGTTGACAGTACCACAGCTATATAGACTTTGCATTTCAACCGGATGGGGACATGTTTGTTGTTCCATAGTCTTTGCTGGAGTTTGCCGAATGCCACACTCCCCTTGCCTGTCCGTGTCCGGAGTTCCTTATCTATCTTGGAGGAGCTGGATAGAGTGCTACTGAGATAGGTAAAGTGAGGGGTTTTGACCAGAGGCACTTTGTCAATTGTGATGTCTGTCGGCTCAGGTGAAGGGCAGATGCACAGCAAATGCCAAAGTGTTAAAATCCCAGAGTACTGATGACCAGAGTAGAATGTTTACTCTTTAGTGCTCAGCTGGCATAGAGGACACTTCTCAGACTGTACGAGAATATCTCTTCAGTGTTGACTGTGGTGTAGTGTTGGTGTAGAGTTGTATTGAGTTCATTGAGGGAGATGATAAACTCCCTGAGATAACATTCGCTGATTGAGTCTTCACGGTCCGCACCTGATCTTAAAGGTATACTAGAGGATTCTCCGCAGATTGTACAACATGGCTTGTGCTTCGACTCGCAGACTGGGAGCAAATTATAATAAACCGGGAGAGCGGGGGGGGGGGCTTGTGACTGCCGGCCGGGAACACACCGGCCGTTCGGGAAACCTCCCAAACCTCCCGGTGGCCCTGTTCGGAGGTGTTCGCGGGGGGAACAAGCCGCTTCTGCAACTTCTGCTTCTGCGATGGTCGCTCCCGCTGCATGTCACTTCCTAAAACAATGCGTGGCTCGAAACAAGCACGCGTACAGAGGCGGCGACTCGACACGATACGTCATCACGCAAACGCGTTCCCACATTGATTGGCCTTATGACTGCCCAATCACAAGTTGGAACCATACAATTCTGATTGGTTCTAAGGATCCTCCAGTATACCTTTAAGTTTCGATTCGTCATCACCAGCCACGCCTTCTCTTTGGCTGACTGCAGCCTCGTGACTCTCATTTTGAGAGCCATTTGAAAGCGGACGCGCCAGGACTCCGACAGGATACGGAAAACATCCACATTTTTCTGCCGGACTGTTATGTCAAGTAAGTAACCATCAAGTGAATCATGCAGATATTCACGTTCATTTTCATTCTTTAAACTTAACAATTAAAACGCTAACGGTAGCCGGTAGAAGAAGCGTATTAGTACTGCTTTTGCCATCGCTATTTTAATGGTAAAACAATGATGCATGTTTATTATCATCGTGTTAAAACTATTATTGTTGGGTTACCATCAGTCAAATGCAGTCATATTCCTGTATTTGATAGTGAAATGTTTATTTTGTCCCAACTTAGCTTTCCCGCTCTTCGGAATAATTGCTATTCACACGGAAGAATGCATCCAGAATCAATGTCAGTCTGCAGGCCCCTCTACCAATAGCTGCTGCTAGTTTAGCTTCCAACTCCCCAAAAATCCTGGCGTTAACTGTGGACTTTGCACTAAAGAGTGCTAGAATGAAGTATTCAGATCCTTTACGTCAGTAAAATTAATATCTCTCAATGAAAATATTAACTGTACTCTATTACAATTACTACTCCATTGTGCCGTTGCTGTTTCAAGTTGGGCTAATATTAATGTTTTTACTTCATATGTTTGATGATGAATATCATTGTAGTCTGGGAACTACATATATCTTCAATCCGTTTTTCATGAGCTCAGAAAGAAAAGATCTTTCATTAGCTTGTGTGACAGTAGTTTTTCAAGCTATTCCATGAGGCTTTGAAATAGTTTATTTAGCTTAGGGCAATGTTTCCTCGAAAAAAAATAACTAAAGCTATGAGGAGAAAATACAAAATTTACCTCTGTGGTATAGAATACGAAGTAGTATGGAATGTAAGGTACTAGTAAAGTGCAAGTGCCTCAAATTTATACTAAAGTACAGTACGTCAATAAATGTTATTAGTATCTGTCCATCACTGAGCAACTGTACTTTTGTGTTGTACCATTCAAGGAGGACAACAGCAATGCTGTTCAAAGTGCAGTACAAAGGAAAGAAGAAATACATCAAGCTAAATAGGCCTCATATCCAGAATTTCTCGATGGAGGTAATGTTTCTGCTTCATGTAAAAACATGCATACTCACTGTCACACTGAAGTTTGGTTTCTTAAAAGCATTCTTCCCTTGTGGTCTTTGATATTAGCCACAGTCCAAGTGATACAAGTTTTGGAGAAATGTCAAGCCTATATAGTCTGTATTGTTGTAGGTAAAGTAAAAACGAGCAGTGGCATTGGTCTCCTATTACTGGTAGCCTATATCAAAGGTAGATTTCTATCAGTATATGATGCCTGTCTTTGTTTCACTTAATGTTTGTGTGTGTGTGTGTGTGTGTGTGTGTGTGTGTGTGTATGTATAGGTGTGTGGTGGTGTGTGTGTGTGGGTGTGTGTGTGTGTGTGTGTGTGTGTGGTGTGTGTGTTAAAAGCTAAACAGAAGTTCAGCATACCCACTGAGACAACATATGTGGTGGATGAACTGGAACAGAGGTCGATGAAGAAGTCTTCAGCGACATCCTTGAGGAGGAAAACAGACATCCTGTGGACCATTATGGATGTTCTTTCAGTAACTGGTAAATGGTTGTATGATATGTGACCACTGTAATTGATTTTCAAAGCAAAAACCCATTAGGTCTTGTCAAGTCCTTTTTCTTTTCTGTTTTAGCGTAATTTTCTTTCCAATTTTTATCATCACAATTACCAACTTTTTAGAAGCAATCAGAAAACCTATTGAGTTGATCAGCCATTAAGAGCACTGATTTTAGCACTATTCAAAAAACTGTCTATCTCAATGTATACAGGTACTGTAATTTTTAGTTTTTATTTTTTGTACTATAGAGCAGCTGGTTGCCATGTACATTCTGTTTGTTAATATGATTATTTCTGTAAAACAGAATTTGTGACTGTATTTGTACTGTTCCACTTTATTATTTTTTTTTTTTCATTTTTTTTTTGGTAACAGGATTGTGGACTGTTGACTTAAGTATTATGTCATTAGGGTGCTGAAAACCAACAAGCAGTGGTTCTGACATACCTGTTTATGTGCAATGTATTTTGTGGGTTGGTTTAAGTTGCCACAGATAAGATGTTTAAAAATAATCAATTTTTCAAATAAATGTATGTTTTTTAAGACTAGGGTAATATTATTTCCTAGTGTTTCTGAAATTGTTTCATTGTGTATAGCAGCTAAACAGCACTGAAAGGTCTAAAATTATCTTAGGGTACATTTTCTCTTTTAAAGTGTTAGTGACGAGCTCTGCAAAGTGCTACAAAAGCACCGACTTGGAGTATATTGTTTTAATCACTAAGGGTTCTATGTTCATACTGCAGGTGTTATGTAAACACTGAAACAGTGTCCAAAAGTGCTGGGGATAGAGTACATTTTTACTCTCATAGTGTTAAAAAAATCAGCTCTCCAAAGTGATGCTAAAAGACTGATTAAGAGTACATTTTTTAGTCTTTGAGAGTTCTAAGTTTACACGTCAGGTGTAGGACAGCACTTTAAACAGTGTCCAGAAGCACCAGCTTTAGAGCGCATTTTTACTCTTCAAAGTGTTCAGCTGTAACCCTATTTTGGTGTACATATTTTACTCCAATGACAGTGTTCAGTGAACACTGAACTCTTGGTCCTTTTGAGCACCGAAATGGGTGTTAAATGTACTCCATGAGTACATTGTACACTGTTAT